>NC_082665.1:62745378-63048409 GCF_025265405.1 Mesoplodon densirostris
GATAAGGACATATGACAAACGTGTCATTCCCTTTCAGTATATTTATTCCTGGCAGAACAAAAATCTATCTGTAAGACCATATTTATCCAAGACTCTTTGGAAATGATTACTTCTGGAGAGCCAAGTTTTTTGTTTGTTTGTTTCTTAATAGCTGGGTAGTTCCATCTTTAAGCAGTAAGATATTTTACATTTTAACTTCTTTGGATGGAAATCTTTCTTAAATGTGTTGCACATATATTCCTACCATTTTAAACAGAAAACACTGCTATTCATTCAACTTCTTTCCTTGAAGAGCCAGGGTAATAATCATGAGCATCTATTATAACAGATTTTGATATCTTTAAAATTCACTGATGGATCTGTTGGACTATTTGCCCTTACAGTAAATATTATCTCTATGATGCTCTGACTTTTCAATTTTCACATCTGCTTTTGTTTTTCTGTCTTCTCCTGGTCAGGCTTTTAATTGTTATTCTTCCTCTTTTCTAATTTTTCCAAAATTCTTTCTCCCTTCAATTTGTTTCTCCTTATCGCATAAGGTTTAAAAATAAGACAGCAAGGCACTAAATTCAGCTCTTAGGACTATGTGAAATTTAAAAGAGCCCCATATTAAGGTCCTAATGGATTCTCCTATGAAGAAAGTGCATTAACAGCTAAAAAAAAAATGACCATAAACTGTCAAAATAGTTGCCACATAGATATTCTACTCAAATTGACTGCTAGCTAGTACCAGCTAGGTATGGTTATAAGGTGGGCACTTATCTAACCCAGGTAGAAATGTAAGATGTAATATACTGCCTCTGGATATATACACAGTGGTGCCTGAGGTAAAAATTATCTTGGTAGAAAGGAAGGTAGAAAAACATGGGACCAGTAGCTGTAGGGTAGGTGATTCTGGGTCCAAGGGACAGCAGACCCTGGGGCCGTCAGAAACAGTGTATAGAGAGATCATCTGGTCTTTCATTCACCAGCTTATATGATGTTTTACCATTCATTTCACCACCTTGTGTCTTGGTTTTCTCATTTGTAAAATGATATTGATAATTAATACCACTTTTGGGAAATGAGGAATATTTCTGCTGCTGTCATTTTTCTAAACTGTTCATAAAGGATTCAGTGTCGTCTATTTTTCCACATGATCCACACCTCATTAGTCTCAATGGAAGGAGTTTCGAACGGAACAGCACCTCAGTCCTTGATGGTTATGATTTATAAGTGCAGAGTTTCTGTATCCTGAAGGTGGTTTCCTCAGTTCAACCTGGTACTTCTGTGCTCATGCATGGGGTGGGGGGGGCTCTTGCATTCCCTGGAAACAGATCCTGAGCAAGGCCTGCCATCTGGGTTTGGACCTCCATGTCTGCTTCTATTTCTACTCCTTGCCTCTGCCACTGGTTGGGTAAATGCAGACCTAGAGTTTTAGATATATGTGTATGTGGTTGGGTGCGGGTAGGGTAGGAAGGGAATAAGTAAGAAGCCTTACTTATGACTCCAAATCTGAGCTTCCCACTGATGCCTCTTACCTGAGAAACCCTGAACTGCATAGGGTTGGACTATGGTGTGTGGGTGGGGCAGAGAGGGTGGTGGAGGGGTATTCCTCAGATGCTTGTCCAGCCATTTATAAAGCCAATAATTTTTCCCTCATTTGGTCGGTGTTAGTGTTGCATATAATTTTCTCTACTGCAAACTTGGAGGGAGGAGGGCAGAGCAGCATGAATCTAATTCAACCCCATCTAGAAATATTACCACTCCCAGGGATTATGGTGATTACATGATATAAAAGCCTGACACACAGTAGGCCCTGTGTAAGAGGGGAGGGACTGAGTAGAGGAAGATAAAATGGTAAAAGTGGCAAATCATAGTGTTCTACCTAATAGGGAGGCTGGAGGAATAACTAACGAATGATTGTAAAGCCTTTTGAAAGATAAAGGCTATAGAAATGCAAAATAATAATATCAGGGAAGTAGACATGTCCGTTGAATATAAAAGACACAGCTTTTATTCTTGGTCACCATCAGCAGCAGTGGAGAAGAAAACAGAAGAAGAGTATGTGACAGTTTAATAGTGTTTTGTTAGAAATAGAACACGTTTTTAGAGTGTCTGGACTTTCTTTAAAGTGAAAAGATGAGACCTGACTCACTGCCTGCTGGAATAGATTCAGAAGTTCCTCTGGCAAAAATCTCAGGCTTTTCCACCTCTGATTTCTTATGTTAATTAAATTGGGAGGGCAAATTTGGTTTATGAGAGGAATAAAGCCAGGAAACCATGCTGGTAGGCAAAGTACCACTTCACGTGGGAGCAGTGTGTGAGTGTCCAGCTCTGAACAGCTTGGCCTTTCACCCTAGATTCAAATGTCACACCAGATCCAAATCTCTGTCCCATCATATTCCTCCTGAGGACGTCCTAGGGATTTAGATAAATTCAAGAAAAACCACCAGCTTACGGACTTACGTTCAGGAACCTGGGGGGAGGGGGAGCTCTTCGCTCTTTCTATGAGTGTTCTGAGGCTGCATTACCTCAATTTTGAATGATGATAAGTGCTATGCAAAAAATAGTTTTTCTGGCAAAATAACTTTGGGAAACCCTGGATTAAAAAAAAATAACAGCTTATTTTAAATGTATTAGTTCCTAAAACATTTAATATGTTAACATGTATTGTGAATTTCCAGAAGGTAAAGGCAGTGTATTCCTCAAATTTGTTCAACCATGGAACTGTTTTCCAGAGTGTTTAACAGGATAAGGCACAAGGCACACTTTGGGGAATATTGTTCTAGGACCACCTACAGACTTTTTTTTGGCTTAGGCTTTCTAAGGATTTTCGAAGGAGAGCTGAATTCCCAGAAGAGCCAAGGAAATGGAGCTGAGGATTCCATTTCAGTCCAAACAAAACTATTTAGGTTGCATCTCATACCACTTTAGTGCCAATATATGATTCTCTAAATGTGTCCTAGGGTCTGCAGGTTGCTGTATACATTCAGGTACCCAAAAGGGAGAGCTTAATAAGATACAATTAGATTGAGACCCACCTAGTAACCAGCTAATGGTCCATCCTCCCTCACTGTGCCTGAATCAGGCAGACCTCACTTAGAAGAAAGTTCAAGACATGGGGAACATGATGTTTTCTTATTTGAAAACTGTGAGAAATTTGCAGTGATGACCACCCCACTAAACAGACATAAAGGGAGTTCAAGCAGGGCAAGAGAGGAACTAGTGTGTGTAAAGTTCTCTTTGGCCACTCGGAGTGCACTTCGAGTGTGGGCTACAGAGGCCAAGGGGCTGTCAGGTAATGGTCATTTGAAGCCATGCATTGACATGGACAGCCATGGGCATCTCAGATGGCACCACAATATAAATGTAGACAAATTAGTTCAGAATCTAGAACCCAAAGGACAGAATTGTTCTCAAATCATGGAAAAGGAAAAAAGAAGCTTCATTTAATATGTTAAACACAAACACACATATCTAAGGCAGCCAGTCTGAAGCCGAAGCAGATATATTCAGAGTACAAAGAATAACATTTTTAGCTAGCCTCGGCTTCCTTTCAGTCTTTCTCAACAGTAAGAGCTTTCTGAGAAATGCATTTATATAGGTACAAAGCATGTCTCTGTGAGAGCAGGAGTCTTTATTTGCATCAGATTTACTTTAACACCTGTTTGTTTCAGAGGGCACAGCCTGCCTAGGAAACACTCCAGAAAAGGGATTACATAAAGGAAGGATGCCTTATTCTGGAAAGAAGAGACAGAGCAGTGTGTATTCACAGTTCCTATAAATCACTGAGTCTACTTTCCTTGGTGACCAAGAGAAAGGTGCTTTTAAAAAATTATTATTAGGAGAGCTGTGATTACCCTTGTGTGCATAACTGTCTGATGCCTATTTTTAAACCATGTCCTTGGAACACAATGAGTATTCAATAACAGGTGAAGAGTGAACTATTTCAATAACTCAATCTGGCACATCCACTAAATCTTATTTGTCAAATTGCCATGAAATCTAAATGTGATGTTGTTTTATTCTGTTGATTAGAATGATCTGGTATCTATCTCTATACATAGTCCAAACATCCACTTTGCACAGTCAGCAACAATCTAGATTCTTAAACATCCCAAGAAGGGGACGTGGCATCTGGCTCCATTTTAAATTGTGCTTACTATCGACAACAGGATTCTCTAAAAATGGCACTGGAGTCTATATTTATTCACATCTAATTTATTTCAGAGGGACAGACCCAGTTTCCAAACTGAAATATGGTCTTCCTGATGACCACTAGGAATGTCTTGCTTTCTTAAAATGTGAAAGGCAGAAAGACAATGAAGGACTGTTTTATATATATATATATATATATATATATATATATATATATATATATATATATATATAATAATCCTTTACTTCCTCACAATGGTGTTCTAAGCATGATAAATAATTTGGATGTGGAATTATACTTAAATATTTACCCTGAGAATATTTGTTTCATGACTACTCTTCCCTAAGCTTGACAGATTAGAGAATTTCAGTGCGGGTTGTGATCTTAGAGATGCTACTTTCTAAACCCAAATTCTACAGATGAGAAAACTGAAGCAGGACAAGAATAAGAGCTTCATCTAAACTCAAATTGCTATTTGATATCAGAGCCGGCATTTCCTACAAACTCTGACCCAAAGATTTGAGGATCATCTACATTTACTAATTTTCTGCATAGAGATAAGTTGGAAGGGTAAAAGAGCAGATGTACAACCAGGAGAGAAGTTGTCTGCCCCAGTGATTTGACTCCTGTTTTTTATCTTCAGTATCAAGGGAAAAACTGACAGTAAAATAACAATGGTGAGCTAGAAAAAAATAGTATTCTCTTGTTAGGTGCTTCCTGGGCCCATGGCACTAATACAGTGGATTCTGCATCAAGGTGTAAACAGCTGATTTTGGCTTATGGCTATAGATCCTGAAGTCAAAAATGTCTAGTGTAGTATACACTATTTTCTTATATATTTGAAAGATTTCTTCTTTACTGAAATTTTTACTTTTTCCTCTCCTAATTTTGACAAGGCAAAACAAAATTTCTGTATCTCCCACCCACACATATTCTCCTCACCTCTCTGTGTTCAACTTTGCTCTTGTCATGAGTAGCAGGCTCCTCTTTAAAAGCTTAGTGAGAAAACTAAAGCAGCCGGAGCACGTTTATGGCTTCTCTGGACAAACCTTTGGAGTCTCTGCTACAAGAAACATTCTGGGTCTGCATCTGGGTTTAAACTGTCAGCGATGGCAGCTAAGAGTAACTTACATGATCACTGCCTTTTGTCAATTTAGCAGCAAAATACTAGATAGGAAGGCATATGTATAATAATACATTTTTATAGGTTTTGAGGTGTGTCCTTGGCTACCTTCTCTTCTCTTTCTACTTACTTTATTTGGGCTGCAATTACCGCCCTGATGTGGATGCCTTCCAAAATAGTGCTTCAAGGCCAGGTCTCTCTGCTGAGCTACAGATACATATTTTCAACTATTTTCTACATATTAACCTGGATGTCATACCAGCATTTCAAAAGCAACGTGTCAGAACTTGACTTTTCATCCTATTGTCACAAACCAGCTTATCCCCCTGTATTTCCTCTCTCAGTGTATGGCATCTAAATTCCCTCAATAACCCAAGTCAGAATATTGTTAAATCATCCTAAGTTTTCAATTTCCATAATATCAACATCCAATTAATTATTAAGTAAAATCTAAATATAGCTCTGATACATCTTCTTCATTTCTCCATCACCATGGCCTTAGTTGAACACGTTATCTTATCTCATTAAGGCAACTAATTTCTACTAAAATTAGCTTTACAGGATATACAGAATATCATACCTAACAAGTGGAGAACACAAATTCTCCTAAATACATATGGATCATTTGCAAACACTGGACACATTCAGGAATACAAAGCAAATCTCAATAAACAGGACTGTTATTTATGGATCACAGTCACTGGTCAAAATGCAATTAGAATTATAAATTGGTGACAAAATTTAACTAGGGAAAAAAAAACCCTGTCCATTTAGAAATTCTAAATAACTCAAGGGCAATAGTAGAAATCATAATAAAATAAGAATGAATGATAATAAAAATACACAAACCAACTCCTCTGGGTTTCAGTTAAAACAGTTGTTAGAGGGTGACCTATGACATTAAGGGTTTATGTTATAAAGAAAAAGATGTTGAAGATTAATGAGCTCAGCATATACATTTAGAAGTTACCAAAAGAACAACATAATAAACTCATAGAAAGTAGAAGAAAATGATAACATAGATAAGACCCTAAATTATTATAAAATGGAACAATAGGACATAAACATAGAAAAGATCAACAAAACTGTAAGTTGGTTCTTAAAAAAAATTAAAAATTATCGAGTCTGTCAAGAGTGGTCAAAAAAAAAGAAAAAGAGAAAAGAAACAAATAAATATTAGGAATTAAAAAGTAGATGGAAGTATAGATGTTAGTCAAAATTGAATGTAACTACAGATGAAAAAGATGATGAACTATTATACATATTTTCAGAACTATTTATTGGGAAATTAGAAAAATTTATGTCAAATGCTTTAAAAAATTTTACATGAATTTTAAAAATTCCAAAAAACATAACTTATCAAAACTGATTTAGAAAAACAATCCAAATTTATCTTACCACTCCTGCATTTATAAACATATGAAATACTTTACAAGTAATTTTATTAGGCTAGAAAAACTTTGAAATTATTTCCAAATCTGTGTCCTAGTCTCCTCTCTCACTTCTCCCAGATCTAACCTTCATTCTCAGCATGATTTTTCTAAAATGGAAATCTGATCATGCCAATCCTTTGGGGACACTCTTTCAATGGTTTCTCATTACCACCAGGATAAACCAACAAAGTTCCTTCCTCTGGTATCCTGTCTCCTCATTCATTTCATCTCTCACCTGCCTCTCTAACCTCATCATTCATCATTCCCCATGCATTTATTGTTGCACTTTTCCAAAGATGCTGTATTTTTGCACTTCTCTGCCTCTTCACTCAAACACTCTCTGACTTCACATTCTTATCTTTCAAATCAAACACTCTCTGACTTCACATTCTTGTCTTTCAAAACTAGATTCAGCTGGTCCCTACTTTGGACCCCCAGAGCCGTTTTGTATGTCTTCTTCACAGCACCTACCTAACCATATTGAACGCTGCTGTCGATAACAGTTTGTCTTTTTCATGATAATGTGAATTTATTAAGGGAATTTGTGGGTCTTCAGGGCTCAGCACATGACTGGCATATTTCAGCATATCATGGATGAAATGCTTTTCTGTATAGCTTGTTTTGCAATTTAATCATCAAGTAGAATCTTATTTCTGTGGGAAAATATATTCCAGGGTACAAAGAACAATTGAAAATGCACTTTTGGAATACAACCCATTTGTATTTGTAGGTTGGGATCATCTCTATTATAAAAAGTTTCCCAAAAGTTTGGGATATGGGGAGACAATAAAAGCATCATCTTTCTCCCCTAAGTACTTCAAAAGACAGGAAGCTCACAGGTGCTCTAATAGGAGATACTGATGACTTTGGGAAGCATTCTTTAGTGCACAGACACATGGCATCCTGAAAAAAATCAATGTTTTACCTTCCTTCCTGCTAGGTTTCATTTCACAATACAGAGCTATCATTACAAGCCTCCAAAATATACCTGTTCGGTTTTTCATCTGTGAATATTACACTGATTTCAATTAAATTCCAAAATAGGTACTCCAGAGCCCTCCCTAGAATTTTTAATATTTGGCCTTTAATATAAATTGATCCTTTGCTAGTGAGTCAGTAACACAAAACCTGGAAGAGGCTTTGAGAGTTATTAAAGTCACAGGCTGTGCAGCTGTGTAGGGCTTACTTGGGGACATGTACTATAGAAAATACAGCCCTACATAGAGGAGTCAGATGTTTACAGTACATCAAAGGCCTGGCATGAGAACCCGGCAGAAGATGCCAAGATGCTCGTTTCCCTCAGCTGCATTGGCACTTGCAGTTCTCAGCAAAAGAGGAAGTTTCATCCTGGCTGCCCCTCAGGATCATCTCTCATTCTAGGGTGTCAGCAAGTCAAGAGACTATAGAATATTTATGAGGGGTTCTGGGAATGAGAAAATACTGGGTACTCCCGTTTTGCAAAATGCTGGGGAGGTGAGGTCAGCCAGAATTCCCAGGTCATAGGCTATGGCGGAACTGGAAATAGCAAACACGACTTTTGGCATTCAGTCTGTTCATCTGACCACTGGACCCTGGAAACAGGTGCTGAAACCTTATGGAAAGCAATTAGAGCTCCCATCCAGACTATAGGCTTTTGCCAATGTCAAAAGGAAAAAAGAGCTGATGAGGTTACCAGTCCAGGGAATTTCACTCTGTGGCTCTCCTTCAGTATTAGGCCCGAAATGCATTCAATGATGGAGTTCTGCCATTTATAAGATGTGTCACTTTGCCTTTGGGAGAGAAGAGGTAACTAAGTGAAGTTACTTTTATTTATTCTATTTCATCTATTTCATCTATCTGAGACCAGCATTTATTAAGCATGGTACTGAGATTACACTTGATTTCCCCTCAGTCTTCTTTTATTGTTTTTTCATGTAAGTCTTGGGGAAAATAATATTGCACTGGAGAGCAAATGACTTAAATGAATCAGATGTTGTCTGGGTGTAGGTACTGCCACAAGATCAACTTTATTATTAGATGTTATCATAGTTATTGTGACACGTAGCTATCTGCAGAGTAAACTTCAAAGAGCATGCAGTTCACAGCTTGGTAATCCAAAGAGGGAAGCAGCATGGAAGAGCAGAAAGAGCTTTAACTTTGGAGTCCCATTTCTCTCTCCTTTTAGCTGCATATCCAGGAGCAAGTCACTTCAACCATCAAAGCCTTAATTTATTCATCTGTAAAGTAAATCTAATAGCTTTGTTTGCTGAAGGCTTTAAATAAATTACTATGTATAAAGAGTTTGGCACAGTTTTTGGCACACAGCAGGTGCTCCTTGCATGGTAAGTCTTGCTCCTTATTTTAGACATGATTTTCCAAGAGAGCTCAGAGATAAGATGTGGTCCAATAATCAGGTATTACATATTAAACTGAATTAGAGTCGGCTAATTATACCTTTGCTAGTTTGATTTCAAAGAATGAGCAAAATAACTTTTGGGGGCTGATTTGAATTCTTAGTAAGGTTCCACTTACAGAAACCCAGGTAAAGAGGTAAACAATAGCTTAGTAATTTGCTGTTAGCACCAAATCAGAATAATTGTAATATGTAAAACAAACTCCCTTTCCTTCAAAAACTGCACCAGTGGGTTGGTTTCCCATCTCAGTCCTGTACTGTTAATGCCAACACACCCAATGGAAGTTGCTACAGTCACCCTCAAGTCTTGTTGCTTGCTTCCAGCTTGCTCCCACTTGGATCTATTTCCTGTTTAGTTTATGACCTTGGCTCCAATTTTCATTCCTCTTTCTCTATCTTATCCATCTTCTGACTTTCTGCTCTCCCTCAGGCTCACTGTAGGCTACTTCCCCAATCGGATCTGCCTGACTCCACATGAAAGAAAAGTCACAGGGAAGAGTAAAATAACAAAAGGTAGTTCCCAAATAATTGGGTACTTGTTTGTGAGTATTATAGAAACTTAACAGTAAAAAGGTTTTTCAGTGAAATGATTTAGCTTGTAATCAAAGCAAAATCACAGATTTGTATCCAAAGCATTTTGCCAAAGAAAAGGAAAGGTGTAGGTCCAGCTGCTGCTGGATAAGACAGGACATTTGGGGGGCCACTCAAAGCCTTCTTATTCTGAAGATCACCACGACACTTGCTGGGCAGTTTCCACTCAGACAACATAGTTTGCCTCATGTCACAGCTGACTTCAACTGTCTGTAGATGGATCTTTAATGTTAAAAGAGTGCTAGTGACCTATACCTAATTCATGGAGAGATTTGAGGCCAGTCTATGAAATCTTGGTGTTAACCAAAAAGGGAAGATAAGAAAGCTTTCCTTATATTTTCTTAAGAAAAAGAACCATCACTCAAAACCTACCCCCGCACATCTAATCTAATGATTTTAGGTTACTCCATACCTTAGAAAATTATGCTGTACCAAGCTTATTCAACTACAGACTTATCCTTTATCTTACTATCATCTTGCTAACATGAAATCTCTAGTATAATCTGCCCATCTGTAAGGATCAGAATAAAACATTGCAGATGGGCAGATTTGCAAAACTCGAACCCAGGGATCGACCTTGGTGTTTATCAAAGTGAAGGATGAGATGAACTCCTGTTTAGATCTTCCATAAGCCTAACTTTGAAGTTGCTCATAGCTTGACCTTTTTTCTATACTTTTTCAGATATTCAGCCTCTGATATTTATATAGAATTTATTTCTACTATGACCAGAACACAAAAGAGAAATATAAAAATCAAAGGACAAGAGACAGCATTACTATGCTGATTGCTGTTAATATGTGTCTTTTAGTGCAAAAAAAGCATTATTGGGGCTTCCCTGGTGGCGCAGTGGTTGAGAGTCTGCCTGCCGATGCAGGGGACACGGGTTCGTGCCCCGGTCTGGGAAGATCCCACATGCCGCGGAGTGGTTGGGCCCGTGAGCCATGGCCGCTGAGCCTGCGTGTCCGGAGCCTGTGCTCCACAACGGGAGAGGCCACGACAGTGAGAAGCCCGCGTACCGCAAAAAAAAAAAAAAAAAAAAAAAGCATTATTTTTGAGTCATCTTAGACATGGAATTTGCAGGAAATAAATCTACATCAGAGACTTTACAGCTTCCTTTCTGAAGTCCTCTTCACTCACAGCGTGCCTGTCTTCACGCCCAACATACCTAGAAGATCAACCTTGCCCCAGGCACTGAATCCCTCAGGCCCACTGTCAAGAGTGACATAAGGTGTTCTAATTCATTCTTTAGTATTCCAACCCAAGTCATCCTTGCTGTTTGTTTTGTCTCCCATGACCTTGTACTTAAATATAAATAGTATAATTTTAACCTTCTCCTGAAAGTCTCAACTTAGACCCTAATTCTGGTAAAAACTGGATTCTTGTGTTGTTCTATATACACTTTCCCTATCCTAATGGCTGTCTAGATTCAGTATCTGTCTAGGACCGGGGAGTGACCTTATTTTAGACCATCTTCTCACCTCATCCTTCCTTACCCTTGATCTCTCTTTTGCCATCCCAATAACACAGAGTTCTGATGCCAACTGCATTCTGGAATTCCAAGCATCTTGGTTCTAGATTTCTGATTCTCTGCTCACTTGCCAGATCTCATATTTCTGCTAGTTCCCCATCTTGGCTTCTCTGAGTCTGCACAGTTATGAAAGTGGTCCTTTTGGCTTGTCTCTGTCATGACATATGAGTGTAAAACCAGCTGAAAGATCTCCAGATGAATGATTCAAGTGTTAAATGGCCAGGTGTTTATTTCTGTTCCCTTGGTATAGTCACTCACCTAGCTTACAAAAGTTCTTGTTTTTATTTCAGGAGCAATATAAGATTTCCACCCCCTGCACCTCCTATAAATACACCTTGTCTTGGAAACTCCTATTTCTAGGTGTTGACTCAATCTGTCAGTTTCTATTTCCTACCTTTTTAAATTTAGAAATGCATCACTTCTTAGGATGGGCTGTATCTGCACAGTAGGTTGAAGGCCTCAGTGTGTTTGATTTTGGGGAGATGGTGTCACAAGGGTAAAACTTAAAATGTTCTAAATAGCAAAAGAGATATCATCTGCATTCCATCAGTTCTGGGACAAAAGTAGGAAGACATTATTCAAGATAAATACACTTTTAATGAAAAATTTGCTATATTAGAGAGGAGATAATTTTGCTTTCATTTAGCTTGTTCTACATAAATTTCTAGTACTTGTGTTTTACTCTTCTAAAAAGCCAATGTTGTTTGCACTACTATGTTTAGGTTAGTTATTTTTTGCTTGTAAAGAAACATCTAAATCCTTGATTCTTTGTGCTCATATTACTGTTCGTCTTAACAATAACAATACTTTTCACATTACAGATCCATGTTCTCTCATTTGATCTTATTATAACCCTGGGAAGAAAGTAAGAAAACATTTTTATTATTCTCAGTTTACAGAAGCTCAGAGAAATTAAGTAAAATACTTAGAGTCCCAGGGCTAGTAAAAAGTGAAATCCAGGTATTTCTCTAAAGCCTCCTTCTTTCCACCCAGCACTTCTCAAGGCTTTTCACTGAAGTACACTGGGAAACAAAGTCGTGCAGATTCTTGTTCCTAAGGGTCTACAACATAGTTTCAAAAGTCTACTGCAAATGTAAAACATCTTTGATGTTTCATCTTTTATAAAAATTCAGGCAAAATTTGCATTCTCTCTGTAATATATCAGTATGTGTTTTAATGTAAGCAATGCCTCCTCTAACTGTACCACCCTCCCATTTGGTTTTTTAATTAAACTTTTAAATTTTGAGTTAATTGTAAAGTCACATGTAGTTGTAAGAAATAATGCAGAAAAACCTTCTACCTAGTTTCCCCCAGTGGTAAAAATATGGCACAATACCACAATCAGGATGTTGACATTGATACAGTTAAAGATATTAAACATTCCATCACCACAAGGATCCCTCATGTTCCTCTTTTATGGCCATAATACTGCCTACCTGTCCCCACCTCTTCCTTAGCCCTGGAAAACACTAGTACGTTCTTCATTTCTATAATTTTGTCCTTTTAAGAGTGTTATATAAATGAAATTGTAGAGTATATAACCTTTGGTGTTGGCTTTTTTCAGTCAGTATAATTTACTGGAGAATCATCTGTGTTGCTGTGTTGTGTATCAATAGTTTATTCCTTTTTATTGCTGAGTTGTGCTCCATGGAATGGATATATCACAGTTTAACTATTTGTCCATTGAAGGACATCTGGGTTGTTTCTGGTTAGGGGTTATTTTAAATAAATTTGCTATAAACATTTGTGTACAGGATTTTATGTGAACATAACTTTTCATTACTCTGGGATAAATGCCTAGGAGTATGCTCACTGGGGCATACGGTAGTTGTGTGTTTAATTTTTTTAAGAAAATGCCAAAATTTTTCCAGAGTGGCTATACCTTTTTACACTCCCAATAGCAATGTATGAGTAATTCAGTTTCTCCACATCCTCACCATCATTTGGTATTTCAATATTTTTTATTTTAGCCATTTAGATAGGTATGTAGTGATACCTCATTGTGGCTTTAATTTGCATTTCCCTAATTGTTAATGATGTTGAACATCTTTTCATGCTTATTTGCCATCTATACATACTCTCCAATGAAATGTCTGCTCATTTCTTTTGTTCATTTTTCTGAGCTGGTTTCTTTTGTTTGTTTATTTTTTACTGTTGAGTACTGAGAGTCCCTTATATATTCTAGATATCAGTCCTTTGTCAAATAAGTAGCTTCTCCCACTCTCTAATTTTTTTCATCCTTTTAAGAGGTTTTTTTTTTTTCCAGGGCATAAGTTTTTAATTTTGATGAAGTCAAATTTATCTTTTTTTTCTTTTTATGGATTATGCATTTGGTATCAAGTCTAAGAAAACTTTGTCTAGCCCCTAGGTTGTGAAGATTTGTTTTCTCTAAAACTTTATAGTTTCATATTTTATATTTAAGCCCCTTTCTTGGCCCTTTAGTTAGAGAGAGCAGGCTTTTGTTGAGGCCTTTTTGGTCTATGTCCATTGGTATTTCTAGGTTGCCAGTTTCTGCAACTCCAATCTGGGATTTATAAAACAAAACCAAAAACAAAACCACAGGGAACTTACGACCATGTTGTTTCCTGCATCCCAAGGTCCTGACCTAGTTTGCCTCTTCTCTCCAATTTTTAGAGTCTTCTGTGTTTGTTTTATATGTAATATGTAGGACTTTCTAATTCTATTTTGTTGGAGGAATAGGGATAAATAAGTCTACTCCATCTTCCCAGAAGTGGATGTTCCTCAATTTGACTTTAAAGTAGAACTTGATGGTTTAGAAAATATGTCATGTTTATTTGGGCAGGCAAGCTATATTATTTTAATATGCTCTTCAAAGTCCACAGCACAAGACTACGTGGAGGACAGATGCTTCAATAAATTGCAGGACTTTCATGTTGATGATTAAAACATGAGAGAGAAAAACTGATCTTCATCAGTAGAGTAATTACCCATTTAATGACCTCTAGGGCAGAGGATATAATTGATACCATTTTTTTCTCTCTGACTTTATAATCCTCTAGACTTATAGCAACTCGTTTTCCCGTGTTTTTTCTCCATCCCACTCAGTTGGTTGTATTGACATCTCCAGCTCATTGGCTGCATGACAAAGCCACATCCTTACTGACTTACAGGTTTCTGTCAGTCTACAAATATTTACTGAATGTCCCCAGGGGCAGAGATCTGTGCTAGGTGCTTAGCAGGCCAGCAGCAGCCACTGTCCTTTGCCCTTCAGCCTCCCTACAGCAAGGACTGTCAGACAGCTGAAGGGTGCACAGGTGTTTTAGGTTAAAAAACTACCCTAGAAATGCCTTTAGTCAGCAAAGCTCTTTTGAAACTGAGTTTGAGTCTTATCTTCAGAAAAGGAAAACAAAATATATGTAAACTCCCTATTCCACTGATGAGGGATCTCTCTTTGACATGGAAATTGAAGAGGAAAGTGAGTGATGCATAACTAATGTGGGCTCTTCCACAAAACATCAGTTTTTCCATAAGGAGTGCCTTCTTCACATATGTCTCCTAGCATGGTCCCTGGCACATAGTATAGGCTAAAATCCACCTAAGTCACATTGAGCCACAATCATGTGTAAAGCCATATAGACCCTGAGAAGGGAATTCCCAGGGAACTGAACTCCATATATCCAGAAGCATTTCAAAAGAAGAAAGAAAAAAAGAAAGGGGGCAGAGAAGAAAGAAAGAAAGAAGAAAGAAAGAAAGAAAGAAAGAAAGAAAGAAAAGAAGGAAGGAAGAAAGGAAGGAAAGAGAGACAAACCATTAAACCAATAAGTTCCACAGAATCACTGTGTGACTAAGGCAGCTCTGCAAATATAAGAGTTCGAATGATTAGTGATTAAAAAAATATAGGCCCCAGAGACATAGAACATTCAGAGAACTGACAAAGACTCTTGTCAAGGAAAAAATTATTCATGACACTTATTAGAGACAGTAAGGCTGACTTTATTCTGATTTTCGAGATAAGTGTAGGGACCATTACAATGGTGTTTTGCAGTAGGGGAGAGAGATTGGGCTCTACTCTGAATACAACAAGGAAAAGTGGGAATTTATAGACAAGGAGCAGGATTGGGGTCAGTGGATGGAAAATTAGTAAGAGGCAACGGGGAATTCTGGTTAAATCAACCTTTAGAATTCTTGCTAAAGGCAGGCCAGGGTGATCAGACATCACCTGGGGGATGGTGGAGGATGAGGAACTTGATCTGTCAAGGATGATCAGATATTGAGGATGGGGGATTCTGGCTAACTGATTGACTTAGCCAGGATTGTTGCTAAGATTGGACAATACAGAGATGGACATGGAAGCCCAAAAGTCAGAGTCCTGTCAAAATGTGAGCTCAGAAGAGCCTGACCAAAGTTGGATCAGCAAGAGACTCTTTGTCACTCTGTCCTTGCCCATACCTCAATCAGGTTCCTCTGAGCCATCTTCTAGATAAGGCCTCAAACTTGGCATCTGTATTTGCTGGGACTGCATAACCCCATTTTAGCAAGAATCTAGTTAAGTCACTTTAGCCAGAATCCCTCTATCCTGATCACCCTCAATATCTGATCAGATTCTTTATCCCCCACTATTCCACCCTTGATATCTGATCATCCTGGCCTGCCTTTAGCAAGAATCCAAGTAGGTTAATTTAAAGGTTAAGAAATTCCTCTTAAGTGTTGATGTCACCTCTTAGTAATTTTGATCTGCTAACCTCTACCCACCCCACCCCCAATCCCCTGCACAACTTAGTCCTTGGCTATAAATTCCCACTTGTTCTTGTTGTATTGGGAGTTAAGCTTGATCTCTGCGTCTTACTGGGGTAGTCTTCATAACTTTCACAATAGTTCTGAACAAAGTCTTCCTCACCATTTTAACAATATCAGAATAAGTTTTTCTTTAACAGACTCTAAATCTAGAGGAGAACTTTAGAGGCAACTTCTTTTCTCCTTCTCTCTCTTATTATATTCCTTTTTATTACCCCTAAACCTGGACAAACTGAAGAGATAAGCATTTCTCTAATAGATACCCCTAGATCTGTGCTTTTTAGATGCATACCACATAAAACCTGACCTATAGTGTTTGGGAGAAAGGGGCACAGGCACAGAGACTCAAAACTTCTTCATTTTTCCTAGCCTCTTAGGATTCTTCTGCACTGCTGGCAAGTTGCAACCAGGAAGTTTTATTTTTATTCTTGAAAGGACTGTATCCCAGGTTTGACTCGAAATGGGGTGAGACAAAAATCACCTTGAAAGGGTCAAAGTAGGGGAGGGGTGCAGAAAGTGGGGACTGTTTATTTCTTTTATTTACCAGGAAGCCAGAGAGCAGCAAGAGTCTGGTGCCTTGTTCTGATATAGTAACTGTCTGGGTCCTGGAATCAAGATTGTGGAGTAGAAGGATGTGCTCTCACTCCCTCTTGCAAGAACACCAGAATCACAACTAGTTGCTGGACAATCACCGACAGGAAGACACTGGAACTCACCAAAAAAGACACCCCACATCCAAAGACAAAGGAGAAGCCACTGTGAGATGGTAGGAGGGGCGCAAACACAGTAAAATCAAATCCCATAACTGCTGGTTGGGTGACTCACAGACTGGAAAACACTTATACCACAGAAGTCCAGGCACTGGAGTGAAGGTTCTGAGCCCCATGTCAGGTTCCCAACCTGGGGGTCCGGAAACGGGAGGAGGAATTCCTAGAGAATCAGACTTTGAAGACTAGTGGGATTCGATTGCAGGACTTTGACAGGATTGGTGGAAACAGAGACTCCACTCTTGGAGGGCACACACAAAGTAGTGTGTGCATCGGGATCCAGGGGAAGGAGCAGTGACCCCAGGGAACACTGAACCAGACCTACCTGCTAGCATTGGAGGGTCTCCTGCAGAGGCAGATGGTGGCTGTGGCACACTGTGGGGACAAGGACACTGTCAGCAGAAGTTCTGGGAAGTACTCCTTGGCGTGAGACGTCCTAGAGTCCGCCATTAGCCCCACCAAAGAGCCCAGGTAGGCTCCAGTGTAGGGTTGCCTCAGGCCAAACAACCAACAGGGAGGGAACCCAGCCCCAACCATCAGCAGACAAGTGGATTAAAGTTTTACTGAGCTCTGCCAACAAGAGCAACAGTCAGTTCTACCTACCACCAGTCCCTCCCATCAGGAAACTTGCACAAGCCTCTTAGATAGCCTCATCCACCAGAGGGCAGACAGCAGACGTAAGAAGAACTACAATCCTGCAGGCTATGGAACAAAAATCACATTCACAGAAAGACAGACAAGATGAAAAGGTAGAGGGCTATGTAACAGATGAAGGAACCAGATAAAACCCCAGAAAAACAACTAAATGAAGTGGAGATGGGCAACCTTCCAGAAAAATAATTCGGAATAATGATAGTGAAGATGATCCAAGACAGCGGAAAAAGAATGGAGGCAAAGATTGAGAAAATGCAAGGAATGTTTAACAAAGACCTAGAAGAATTAAAGAACAAACAAACAGAGATGAACAATACAATAACTGAAATGAAAACTACACTAGAAGGAATCAATAGCAGAATAACTGGAAGACAGAATGGTGGAATTCACTGCTGTGGAACAGAATAAAGCAAAAAGAATGAAAAGAAATGAAAACAGCCTAAGAGTCCTCTGGGACAACATTAAACGCAACAACATTCACATTATAAGGGTCTCAGAAGGAGAAGAGAGAGAGAAAGGACCCGAGAAAATATTTGAAGACATTATAGTTGAAAACTTCCCTAAATTGGGAAAGGAAATAGCCACCCAAGTCCAGGAAGTGCAGAGAGTCCCATACAGGATAAACGCAAAGAGAAACACGCTGAGATACGCAGTAATCAAACTGGCAAAAATTAAAGACGAAGAAGAATTGTTGAAAGCAGCAAGGGAAAAATGACAAATAACACACAAGGGAACTCTCATAAGGTTAACAGCTGATTTCTCAGCAGAAACTTTACAAGCCAGAAGGGAGTGGCATGATATATTTAAAGTGATGAAAGGGAAGAACCTACAGCCAAGATTACTCAACCCAGCAAGGATCTCATTCAGATTCGATGGAGAAATCAAAAGCTTTACAGACAAGCAAAAGCTAAGAGAATTCAGCACCACCAAACCAGCTCTACAACAAATGTTAAAGGAACTTCTCTAAGTGGGAAACACAAGAGAAGAAAAAGACCTACAAAAACAAACCCAAAACAATTAAGAAAATAGTAATAGGAACATACATATTGATAATTACCTTAAACATGAATGGATTAAATGCTCCAACCAAAAGACACAGGCTTGCTGAATGCATACAAAAACAAGACCCATATATATGCTGTCTACAAAAGACCCACTTCAGACCTAGGGACACATACACTGAAAGTGAGGGGATGGAAAAAGATATTCCATACAAATGGAAATCAAAATAAAGCGGGAGTAGCAATACTTATATCAGATAAAATAGACCTTAAAATAAAGAATGTTACAAGAGACAAGGAAAGACACTACATAATGATCAATCCAAGAAGAAGATATAACAATTGTAAATATATATGCACCCAACATAGGAGCACCTCAATACATAAGGCAACTGCTAACAGCTCTAAAAGAGGAAATTGACAGTAACACAATAATAGTGGGGGACTTTAACACCTCACTTACACCAATGGACAGATCATCCAAAATGAAAATAAATAAGGAAACAGAAGCTTTAAATGACACAATAGATCAGAGAGATTTAATTGATATTTATAGGACATTCCATCCCAAAACAGCAGATTACACTTTCTTCTCAAGTGCGCACGGAACATTCTCCAGGATAGATCACATCTTGGGTCACAAGTCAAGCCCCAGTAAATTTAAGAGAACTGAAATCATATCAAGCATCTTTGCTGACAACAGTGCTTTGAGATTAAAAATGAAATGCAGTGAAAAAATGTAAAAAACACAAACACATGGAGGCTAAACAATACGTGACTAAATAACCAAGAGCTCACTGAAGAAATCAAAGAGGCAATCAAAAAATACCTAGAGACAAATGACAATGAAAACACGATGATCCAAAACCTATGGGATGTAGCAAAAGCAGTTTTAGGAGGGAAGTTTATAGCTATACAAGCCTACCTCAAGAAACAAGAAAAATCTCAAATAACCAATCTAAAAATCTAAGGGAACTACAGAAAGATGAACAAAGAAAACCCAAAGTTAGGAGAAGGAAAGAAATCATAAAGAACAGAGCAGAAATAAATTAAATAGAAACAAAGAAAACAATAGCAAAGATCAATAAAACTAAAAGCTGGTTCTTTGAGAAGATAAACAAAATTGATAAACCATTAGGCAGACTCATCAAGAAAAAGAGGGAGAGGATTCAAATCAATAAAATTAGAAATGAAAAAGGAGAAGTTACAACAGACACCACAGAAATACAAAGCATCCTAAGAGACTACTACCAGCAACTCTATGCCAATAAAATGGACAACTTGGAAGAAATGGACAAACTCTTAGAAAGGTATAGCCTTCCAAGACTGAACCAGGCAGAAATGGAAAATATGAACAGACCAATCACAAGTAATGAAATTGAAACTGTGATTAAAAATCTTCCAAAAAACAAAAGTCCAGGACCAGATGGCTTCACAGGTGAATTCTATCAAACATTTAGAGAAGAGCTAACACCCATCCATCTCAAACTCTTCAAAAAAATTGCAGAGCAAAGAACATTACCAAACTCATTCTATGAGGGCACCATCACCCGGATACCAAAACCAGCCACAGATACTACAAAAAAAGCAAATTACAGACGAATATCACTGATGAATATAGATGCAAAAATCCTCAACAAAATACTAGCAAACAGAATCAAAGAACACATTAAAAGGATCATACACCATGATCAAGTGGGATTTATCCCAGTGATGCAAGGGTTCTTCAATATACGTAAATGAATCAATGTGAGACACCATATTAACAAATTGAAGAATAAAAACCATATGATGATCTCAATAGATGCAGAAAAATCTTTTGACAAAATTCAACACCCATTTATGATAAAAACTCTCCAGAAAGTGGGCATAGAGGGAACCTACCTCAACATAATAAACGCCATATATGACAAACCCACAGCAAACATCATTCTCAATGGTGAGAAACTGAAAGCATTTCCTCTAAGATCAGGAACAAGACAAGGATGTCCACTCTCACCACTATTATTCAACATAGTTTTGGAAGTCCTAGCCACGGTAATCAGAGAAGAAAAAGAGATAAAAGGAATACAAGTTGGAAAAGAAGAAGTTTGCACTGTTTGCAGATGACATGATACTATACATAGAGAATCCTAAAGATGCCACCAGAAAACTACTAGAGCTAATCAGTGAATCTGGTAAAGTTGCAGGATGCAAAATTAATGCACAGAAATCTCTTGCATTCCTATACACTAATGATGAAAAATCTGAAAGAGAAATTAAGGGAACACTCCCATTTATCACTGCAACCAAAAGAATAAAATACCTAGGAATAAACCTACCTAGGGAGACAAAAGACCTGTATGCAGCAAAGTATAAGACACTGATGAAAGAAATTAAAGATGATACCAACAGATGGAGACATATACCATGTTCTTGGATTGGAAGAATCAATATTGTGAAAATGACTATACTACCCAAAGCAATCTACAGATTCAGTGCAATCCCTATCAAATTACCAATGGCATTTTTTACGGAACTAGAACAAAAAATCTTAAAATTTGTATGGAGACACAAAAGACCCCAAATAGCCAAAGCAGTCTTGAGGGAAAAAAACGGAGCTGGAGGAATCAGACTCCCTGACTTCAGACTATTCTACAAAGCTACAGTCATCAAGACAATACGGTACTGGCACAAAAACAGAAACATAGATCAATGGAACAGGATAGAAAGCCCAGAGATAAACCCATGTACCTATGGTCAACTAATCTATGACAAAGGAGGCAAGGATATACAATGGAGTAAAGATAGTCTCTTCAATAAGTGGTGCTGGGAAAACTGGACAGCTACATGTAAAAGAATGAAATTAGAACACTGCCTAACACCATACACAAAAATAAACTCAAAATCTACTAGAGACCTAAATGTAAGACTGGACACTACAAAAGTCTTAGAGGAAAACATAGGAAGAACACTGTTTGACATAAATCACAGCAAGATCTTTTTTGATCCACCTCCTAGAGTGATGGAAATAAAAACAAAAATAAACAAATGGGACCTAATGAAACTTCAAAGCTTTTTCACAGCAAAGGAAACCACAAACAAGACCAAAAGACAACCCTCAGAATGGGAGAAAATATTTGCAAATGAATCAACTGACAAAGTGCTAATCTCCAAAATATATAAACAGCTCATGCAACTCAATATTAAAAAAAGAAAACAACCCAGTCTAAAAATGGGCAGAAGACCTAAATAGACATTTCTCCATAGAAGACATACAGATGACCAAGAAGCACATGAAAAGCTGCTCAACATCATTAATTATTAGAGAAATGCAAATCAAAACTACAATGAGCTGTCACCTCCCACCAGTTAGAATGGGCATCATCAGAAAATCTACAAACAACAAATGCTGGAGAGGGTGTGGAGAAAAGGGAACCCTCTTGCACTGTTGGTGGGAATGTAAATTGATACAGCTACTATGGAGAACAGTATGGAAGTTCCTTAAAAAACTAAAAATAGAATTACCATATGATCCAGCAATCCCACTACTGGGCATATACCCAGAGAAAACCATAATTCAAGAAGACACATGCACCCCAATGTTCACTGCAGCACTATTTACAATAGCCAGGTCATGGAAGCAGCCTAAATCCTCATCAACAGACAAATTGATAAAGAAAAAGTGGTACATATATACAATGGAATATTACTCAGCCATAAAAAGGAACAAAATTGGGTCATTTGTAGAGATGTGGATGGATCTAGAGACTGTCATACAGAGTGAAGTAAGTCAGAAAGAGAAAAAAAATATCGTTTATTAACGCATATATGTGGAACCTAGAAAAATGGTACAGATGAACCGGTTTGCAGAAATTGAAACACAGGTGTAGAGAACAAACGTATGGACACCAAGGGGGGAAAGTGGCAGGGTGGTGGTGGTGGTGGTGTGATGAATCGGGCGATTGGGATTGACATGTATACACTGATGTGTATAAAATTGATGACTAATAAAGACCAGCTGTATAAAAAAAATAAAATTCAAAAATTAAAAAAAAAAGAAACTGTCTGAAAAGGGATGTCTTCTCACCCTTTCCTTGCTGTTATGTAAGTGAAGTGAAGCTGGAATTGGGACACCCAGGATTCTTTGCACCTTTCCATTCTCTGGTTTCTTCAGCTGTGACCAAACACCTGAATGAAAGTTTGATGTCCCTAAGTTGGCTGAGCCAACTCCTATGCTACTAAATATGGCTAACTCAGCTCCCTTATATTGGGCAATGCCTTGTTGATGACTCAAGTGACAAATTTAGAAGTGGAGAAATGAGATGGTGTTTCTCTGGTGTCTGCTTGCCTACTTCTAAGTGTTTTGGCTGACTACAGAATTTTGCTCCTGGAAAAGCCCTTTGAGATCAACTAGGTCAACTCCTCCCTTATTTTATGGATGAGGAAAAAGAAGTTTAAAGAGGTGAAACAATATGACTTAGCTCATCCAGCTGATTAATGGCTGGGGTAGATCTTGAATCTAAGTTTTCTCACTCCCAGCTTTTTCTTCTCCATCACTGTATGAAAAACTTCTGAGGCTACCTTGCTGAAGCCTTTAAATGTTAGTCTTGGGAAGTGACCTGGTGATGAGGTAACCCTGTGCTAGATACAACCCCTAGAATATTATGCTAACTCTGGCCCAGAAAGGAGGGTGGTTAAAATACAAGTCACAAGAAATACCTTGGGAAGACCATCGTGTTTCCAGTCATTCTCATTTGACAGGGAATGAACGAGATGTGGGTTTTTTTTGGCTTTTTGGTTTGTTTTGACTTTATAGATGAATTAAGCACATCTGAAATGTAGAATATTAAAGCTTAAGGTCCAACACCAATCATCCAACAGAGAAGTAGATACAAGCAAATGCAAGAGGCCACAGAGGATGCTTGGCCCTGCTCACAGGGATGCCTCCCACCTGCTTCTTCTCTTCAAAGCCCACTGCTTCATCAGCTGGGGCTTGAACTGTAAGGATTCAGAATGGAAAAGACATGAGGACCTTCAAGTGGTCAACAGCCAAGAGACAAAGTAAACAGATGTTCACTATATGGAGGCTGAAACATCTGAATATATACAATAAGCATGCAGAAATTTAACTTTCTATAACGTCTGTCAAATGTCACCACTTCCTCTCAAGTATAAATTCCTATCATCTAACAGATCTTAATTGCTCTGTATAGCTCAGATCAAGAGCATAAAGGCCATTCAATCATTTATAAGACTGGTGTATAAGATGTATCAAACTAAGGAAAATCTCTACAGTGTTTCGTGGTAATCTTTTCTACCTTACACTAATTTCATTTTTGTTTAACATATGTTCTTTTTTTCCGCCACCTTTATTGAGATATAATTGACATAGAACATTTTATAATACAGTGTGATGATTTGATACACTTATATATTGTGAAATGATTACCACAATAAGGTTAGTTAACATCCTTCACCTAACATGGTCACCAGTTTGTTGGCATTATGGTGTGAACATTTAAGATTTACTCTTTTAGTGATTTCATTCTCTTACATTAATTTCATTCATTCATCCATTCATTCCTTTAAAAACCAATTTTCCAGGCATTTTAGGTAATAGTAGGAACTTAAAAATATTTCTAGGATGAGGAAAAGAATGAATGTAATTTCATTTATTTCTCATGACAACAATCTTATGAAGTACATGCTATTCTCATACTACAGATGGGAAAACCAAAGCTCTGAGATTGTAAGTCACTTGCCCAAGAACAGAAGCTATAGCCAGGTCTGTCTGTCATCAAAGCATTATACACCTTGTATTGCATGTGTATCTTTATATTTCTGGAGACTTGGGGAGGATAAGGATAGAAAGTAGAGAGATAGAAAAAAGTGGTAATATTTGCCTTATAAACAGTAGCTTTACTTTTCTATGAATGAGATTCCCCAACGTGTATTTTATTAAAAAGTCTAAGTAAGAGACTCAGTTCTGCCAAATACTGAATAGAGGAACAAGGGGCTCTTCTAATGATTTCCTGAAACTTGCCTGGGGCTTGCAGCTGGGAAGAAGGAAATGATTGCATCCCAGGGCACACAGTAACGTAGTGTGGATGGTTTCAGATATTTCTCAGGTTGGAAAACTTAAGAGAAAAATAAAACATTAATGTGAAGGTTGAACTAGGACATTAAAAAATGTTCAGTAGCCCTGGGCAATCCCTGGACACTTGCTTCCATACTTCTAACTTGCAACCAAACCTTTGGTTCCACCACTTTAGCTGATTGTTTATTACTTGCCTTTGCTCATATATTGTTGCTGCCTTCTGAAATAAAACACTTCACTCCAGTGATCTTAGCAACAGGACCAGTCTCTCAGTGATTTCTTCTTCATCATTTTTCCAGAGGTAGCTCCCATGCTGTGCTATCACCACCCTCTCTTCCTTCCTGATACTTCTAAAACATATTACCCTTTGTTTTTTCCCATCCTTGAAAACTGCATAACCCATGTTTCTTTGTTTTGCACCATCCCTAAAGGTCACTGTAATTTTTTCGTATATTTTTTCCATTCCTTCTCCTTCTACTAAGCACTCCTTTAATCTAGTGAATACATTTTTCATGTTCATCATAACTACTAGATATCTGAAAGCTTGCTTTGAATAAGAATAGCATCCCCAGTAGGAAAAAAGGTTTAGTTCGGTGTTTATTGGATATTCAAAATGGAATGAAATTTTCTTTACTTTTTCCATTTTTACAATTTGCCTGAACATTTATAAAAGTATTTATTTTATTAAGTACAGTATATTAACCTTGCAAATATGCTAATGACTAAAAATCTGCTGCCTCGGCAACTTCCCTCAATATAAAAATTATCTCTGTTTATCAGAGGGGTTTTAATTACATATTATTATTTCCTAAGAGCATCTCCTGTTCCAAACTGATGCAGTCTTCAAAATGCAAGGACTGTTCAGTGAAAGCTGCAAAAGAAGCAAAGCAGAACCTGCAGCTAACACTGTGGCTGTGGGCAGTGGTCAAGTTCAACTATACACTTCTATCTGCTGACCTCACCACCTCTCTGATCATTTAGGTCAGTGGTCATTGACTCTTAGCAGGGGACAAAGAAGCAGTTTTATTCTTTGAGTGCCATTAAGACACCAGGTCTGTTGGTGGATTCTTATGTAGGAACATTACCAGCACAGGTCTAGGATAAGATCACGTTATTCCAAGCAATGCAAAGGTTGGGGATTATTCTTCCTGGCCATGGTAAAAAAAATCCCCAAGTGAAATCAAATGCTCAAAGATTTCTCTCAAAGCTGAGAAATGAACGATGTTATCTGGTATGACATTATGTGCTCCTTTAGTTAAACAAACCTCGATTCAATCATTCAAGGGACACTTTCTGAGATCATGATAACCTCTTAGGATAGCCTGCTGAATTTTGAGGTGTGGGGGAGGGCTTTTTATTTTGTGTCTGGCCAATACTCCTACCTACATCAGTCTCCTTCTGGCATGGCTGTGATGAAAGGCACAGGAGCTGCTCCACAGTCACAGCAATTATTCTGGCCCTGACTGTGGCTGGATGATGATGAACTGCCAGTAGTTGCTTTGCTCAGACTAAGTCCTCACATGGCTTTATTTTTAGATTTGGGACAAGATTCCAAAAGACAGCATTCCGTCCCTATTTCCATGGTGCTTATAGCTCAAAGAGATAGGGGTGGCTACTCTTAACTGCCTCAAATGTAGTTTGGAATGAGTTAAATTTGACCAGATTAGATAATAGCTACCAATTATTTAGTGCTTTCTACATGTCAACCATAGTGTTAAACACCTTACATGCATTATCTAATTTAATCTCACAATCTTAACACAATCTACACCATCTCCCAGGATAGGTGAGAAGAGGTGAATTATCTGCCCCAGAAGAGTTGATGCTTCCCTACTTCCTGTAGGACACACCACACAGCACTTGAAAAATTCTGCTATTTTTTTTTCCCAACTGTCCTGCTTGATGTTGGGTTGTCAATAGGACATTCTATATTTAGCTTTCTGAATCTAGAAATTAAATGCCAACCCTATCCATTCTGAATCGTGTTTCTATACACTTGGGTTAGTTTAGCCTTGAGGGAAAATGTTGCAGGTGACCTTTCTTTGTTGTGATTACCAGACTCAAAACTACATATAGTTAAAGTAGCTTGACCAGACCAGCTCAGAAAGAAGGATATAACTGCCTCATAACAGGCCAGAGTTCTGCTGGCCAACACTTTGTTTTTTACTACAATTATAGAGGGCTGTCGTGGGTTAAGTATGCACATGAGGGGTGTGTGTGTGTGTGTGTGTGTGTGAATGTGTGAATTCTAGAGGACTGTTGTGGGTTTTTGTGTGTGTGTGTGTACGTATGGATATATGTGGCATATATCTGTGAATGAGTGTGAATGGGATGTCTGAGATGTGAATAGTTAGCATCTTCTTTGTTTACTTCTTTCTTTCTTGCACCTGAAAATGCTACAAAACAAATTTTATTATTTTTTCCCATTCATTCAATTTTCACAGAAACCCCAGGTTGCAAGAGGTAGGTTCTGATATAGATCGAAGTTGGTGGATTCTCTGGAGTGGTCAGATCTGGGATTAAAAAATTGAATGTACTATAATCATTTATTCCTGAAAAATAAAAATGTCTCTTTCATATATATTATGTATAATGTTCTCTCTCTTGATACACACACACACACACACACATACACATGTATATCAGTTAAGTTTGCTTCAACCTGAAGAGTCAATGATTCTGGAAAAATGCAAACTCCTTAGGGAGGTATATGGGAGGTTTCATAACATACTTTTTAAAAGTCATTTAAAAGAAAGAGAAAAGAATAGCATAGTAGTCTAAAATACCCTGGAGACTAACCAGGTTTTGATCCCAACTTCATCACTTGCTAGCTATGAGACTCTGTAAAAATTTTGCCTAAGCCTCAGAATTCTCATCTGCAAAATTAGAGATAGTAACAGTTATTTGCAGGGTCATCATAAGTCTTTTTAGAGTAGTGTTAACTATAAGAACACTGTTGTACAGCAGCTCTCTAGAACATGTTCATCTTGCATGATGGAAACTATTGATATATTCACTGAATAGCAACACTTCCATTTCTCCCTTCCCCCAGCCACTGGCAACCACTATTCTACAGTTGACCCTAGAACAACATGGGTTTGAACAGCGTGGTTCCACTTTACAGGAACTTTTTTCAATTGTAAATACTACAGTACTACATGAGCCATGATGGGTTGAACCTGTGGATACAGAACTGTGGATACAGAAGGGCCATGTATATAGAGAGTTGACTATAAGTTACAAGTAGATTTTTGACTACATAGAGTGTCAGTGCACGTAACCCCTGTGGTGTTCAAGGGTCAACTGGATTTTCTGCTTCTATGGATCTGACTACTTTAGATGCCTCATGTAAGTGGAGCAATGCAGTACTTGTCCTTCTGTAACTGGCTTATTTCATGTAGCAAAATGGCCACAAGGTTCAACAATGTTGCAGCATATGTCAGGATTTCCTTCTTTTTCATGGCTGAATAATGTCCCATTGTACGTATATGTCACATTTTCTTTATCCATTCAACCATCGATGGACATTAGATTGTTTCCACCTCTTGTCTATTATGAATATTACTGTAATGAACATGGGAGTGCAAATATCTCTTAGAGACCTTGATTTCAATTCTTTTGGATACCTACCCAGAAGTGAGATTACTGGATCATATGGTAGTTCTAGTTTTAATTTTTTGAGGAACCTCCACACTGTTTTCCAAATTGGCTACACCAATTTACATTTCCACCAAGAGTGCACAAGGGTCCCGATTTCTCCATGTCCTCTCCAACATTTGTTATTTTCAGCTTTGTTTTGTTTTGTTTATAGTAGCCATCCTAATAGGCATGTAAGCATGAGGTGATACCTCATTGTGATTTTGATAGTTAATAATGTTGAGCATCTTTTTATATACGTGTTGGCCATTAGTCTTTTTTGGAGATATGTCCATTTTTATTTATTTATTAATTTATTTGCTATTTAGTGAGATCTTAAATTTGTTAAGACTGTTTTGTGATCTAACATGTGATCTATCCTCAGGTATGTTCCTTGTGTGCATGAGAAGAATGTGTATTCTACTGTTGTTGGTCAGAATGTTCTATTGATATATATCTGTTAGGTCATTTGTTCTACAATGTTGTTCAGCTCTTCTGTTTCCCTCTTGATCTTTTGTCTGGATGTTTTATCCATTGCTGAAAGTGAGATATTGAAATTCCCTACTATTATTGTGTTGCTGTCTATTTCTCCATTCAGTTCTATCAATGTTTGCTTCAAATATTTGAGTGCTCTGATGCTGGGTGCTTATGTATTTGTAACTATTGTATCTTCCCAGTGAATTGACTCTTTTATCATTATATAATGTTCTTTGTCTCTTTTGACCATTTTTGACTTAAAGTTTATTTTATCTGATATAAATATAGCCATCCCTGCTCTCTTTTGGTTACCATCTGCATGAAATATATTTTTCCATCCTTTCACTTTCAGTCATGTCCTTAAATCTAGAGTGGACCTCTCATAGACAGCATGTTGTTGAATCTTGCCTTTTTATACATTCAGCCACTCTGTCTTTTGATTGAAGTTTAATCCATTTACATTTAAAGTAATTACTGACAGGGAAGAGCTTACTATTGCCATTTTGTTAATTGTTTTCTATCTGTCTTGTAGCACTTTTTTCCCTCCTTTACTCTTTTGCTCTCTTTGTGTTTCATTGATTTCTTTTTTTTATGCTTTGACTCCTTTCCTAATTTTTTTTTTGTTTGTAAGTATCTTCTGTAGATGTTTTCTTTATGGTCACCATGGGGGTTTCATAAAATATCTTATAGTTATAATAATCTATTTTAGCTGATTAAAAATTAACTACAATTGCATATAAATTCTCTACAATTTTGCTTCTCTCCCTCCACACACTTAATTACTTAATGTTATTGATGTCAGAAATTACATCTCTATATATTATATACCCATTATTTTTATAGTTATTATATTATAGTTGTTTTTTACACTTTTGCTTGTTTTCTTTTTATACCAGAAGTAAAAATGATTTATGCACCACCATTACAGTATTACAACATTCTGTATTTAACTATATATTTACCTTTACCAGCAAAATTTATAGTTTCACATGTTTATGTGTTGCTGTTTAGTGTTCTCTCATTTCCACTTGAAGTACTCTTTTTAGCTTTTCTTATAAGTCTAATGGTGATGAATTCCCTCAGGTTTTGTTTTCCTGGGAAAGTCTTTATTTTGCCTTCATTTTTGAAGGGTAGTTATGCTAGATATAGAATTCTTGGTTGGCAGTTTTTTTCTTTCAGTACTTTGAATATATTATCCTATTCCCTTTTGGTCTGCAGGGCTTATGTGAGAAATTCACCAATAGTCTTATGGGTGTTTCCTTGTATATGACAAGTTGCTTTTCTCTTGCTATCAAAATTCTTTTTGTCTCTAACTTTTGACCATTTCATTGTAGTTTGTATTGGTGTAGATTCTTTTGAGTTCTTCCCAGGTAGAGTCTGTTAGGTTTGAATTTGGATATTCATTTCTTTCCCCAGATTTGGGAAGTTTTCAACCATTATTTTTAAAATAAGCTTTCTGCTCCTTTTTCTCTTCTCCTTCTGGGATTCTCATAATGCAAATACTGGTCTGCTTTATGGTACCCTGTAAGTCCATCAGACTTTCTTTTTTTTTTTTTTTTTTTTGCTGTACGCGGGCCTCTCACTGTTGTGGCCTCCCCCATTGCGGAGCACAGGCTCCGGACGCACAGGCCCAGCGGCCATGGCTCACGGGCCCAGCCTCTCCGCAGCATGTGGGATCTTCCCAGACCGGGGCACGAACCCGTATCCCCTGCATCGGCAGGCGGACTCCCAACCACTGCGCCACCAGGGAAGCCCCATCAGACTTTCTTTATTCTTCTTTTTTGTTGTTGTTCCTCCAACTGGTTAATTTCAAATGATCTATCTTTGAGTTAGCTGATTCTTCTGCTTGATCAAGTCTGCTGTTGAACCCCCCTAGCAAATTTTTCAATTCAATTACTTTTCAGCTCCAAAATTTCTGTTTGTATCTTTTTATATTTTCTATCTCTTTGTTAATATTCTTATCTTGTTCATACATTGTTTTCTTCAGGTTGTAGAAAATCTTTATGATGGTTATTTATAATTCTTTGCCAGGAAGTTAATACATCTTCACTTCTTTAGGATCAATTTCTGGAGATTTATTTTGTGCCTTTTACTGGGATATGTTTCCTAGCTTCTTTGTGTGTCTCTAACTTTGCCTTGTGATCTGAAATTTGAAAAAACGTCTACCCTTTCCAGTCTTTATGGAATGGCTTTGTACAAGGGAAGATCCTCACCAATCAGCCCAGCTAGAGATTCTGGGGACCTCTGAAACCTTTTTTGGGAGGTTTCAACTTTTCTGAGTTTGTGTATTCAATTTCACAATTAGAGAGACATGTTGTTGTTCACTACCCCATGCCCACCCCCAGGAGTTTATAGTCAGAAGCCACCAGGCATCCAAAGTCAGCTGGTTCCCACCAACACCCAGAGTCAGGACAGATATTAGTCCTGCAAACATCCCTCCAAAAAGCTGGAATGCTGGACATATGCTCCACTCCTCTGCTTCCCTCACAAAGGCGAAGTCTTGAGTTGGTGCCTTCTCCCAATCATGATGAGCTGTGCCAGCCACAGCAAGACACTCTCCCACCCTTTATTCTCAGCGGCCCTCAGGCAACCAAACCATGTCTGTTCTATCAGCACTTTAGGTGGAGTGAAACAGAAACTAGTCCCTCAGGCAGCCCTCTAACAAGGTGGCACACTGGACACATACTATATTCTTCTCATTCCCCCAAGGGAGAAGTAGCAAGGTGGTGCATTCTCTCCTAGAGCAGAGCTGGGTCAGCTTGGGGGAAGGGCTGATGTAGATAAAATTACTCTTCTTATCTGTTTCAATGCCACTGCTTTTGGCTTTGTGCTCAATTGGGGTACTGAAACTTCTTAATTGAATTCTGGAATTCTCAGAAAGGTATTTTGGTTCATATATCATTGTTAAATCAGTGTTTCTGTGGGGCAAAATAAGGGTTGGAACTTCTTATTCTGTCATCTTGCCAATATCACTCCTCTGTAAGTCTTAACTGAGATAATCTATGTGAAGTGCTAACTATATTTCTGATATATAGTATGTGCCCAATATATTCCATTGGCTATTACTATTATCATAATCATCTTCTACTTTACAGAACATTTATACTATTTACTGAACACATAATGCTTCCATGTCTTATATTGTATCTTCTGCCTGGAATGGTCTTTTCTTCCTTTTCCACTCAGTGAACTTCTACTTAGCTTTCTAGAAGCAGTCTGAATGTGATATTCTTCGTGAGTCACAAAAAACAAACAAACAAAAAAAACACCTTCTATAATATTCAGAGTATTACTTTTTTCATTTTTACTTTAAAACCCATACTACATAGTATCATAATAGGTTTCAGCATTATCTGTCTTGGAACTTCTTCAGGAGAGGGGCACTATCTAAACTGATCTGTGTTTCTATTCCTGACACCTGTCTTCTCTGTTTTCTGTCCCATATCTAGCAAGGTGACTGGTATGAGGTATTTATTAAACATTTACCAACTGAATTGTATAGGGTAGCCATGCTGCTTTCCTGGCATCTCCAGGAAACCTGATTCAGTTTCACATTAGCAAGAGATAATAAAGTTTTGTTCTTTCTTAATTTGAATTTTTTGGCCTTGCCTAAAATTCTCAGCCAAAATGAAATGTCAATGGACTTGTTCTATATGGCTCTAGAACAATGAATGTATAAATATGGCAAAGACGATGTTGAAATTGAAAGGAAGCTTACAGATTGCCCAAGCAGCGCTACCTCTCATTTGCTAGAGGGAGAAAGCAACTTATCTAAAGTCACTTAGCCTTTTAGAAAGAGTGAAGACATTTCCTCATTTTGGGTTTGGGTGGAAGGCGATTTTGAAAGATTATTTCATTGAACATTACCTAGGCTGATTAAGTAGGACAACTTTTCTGTTGCTATTGTTCTCTAGAATTCTTCGTTAAGTCTCTTAGGAAGGTATAATAGGGGAATACAATACTTAAAAAAAACTGCATTAGAAGTTATGCATTAATAAATGTTGGATCAGATTAATGTTAACTAGAAACCCATTTTAATTTAGTCCTTGCAACTAAAATCCTTCTAAAACATAAAATTTGACTTCTTCTCTGTTAGTTCTGTCCTGCACTTAGAGCCAGGCTAGGGAATCCCCTGATGTGGGTCTTACATTTCAGCAGGCTCTATTCTGGCCCTTCTCTGGCTATTATCCTTCTCATGAGGCAAGGAATCCATGGGACTAATGGGGCATGCCTTCCTGCATCCAGTATCTACCCCACAACCTTCTAGGCCATGCTCTAGGTATACAGAACTCCCAAATCCCCTGTCCAAATAGCTCCTAGTCTGCTCCCAGGCTCTGCCTGGGCTTCCTTCCCAGTCCATTCTTTGGAGGGTAGGCCATGTCTCAGGTGTGTGTATTCCTAAACCCAGGCAGTAGACAAGAGACAACTGTTTATGGGGAGTATGTATGGATCTTGGACACATGGGCCGGGGTATCCACACATGTGTTCAGAAGGCTGCTTGTGCTATGAGACAAAGCGAAGTGTGGAAAGAGGAGAGGGATGGGCTATGAGGCAGGATCCAGGATTCAGTTCTCAACACCACCATATTCTGGCACAGAACTCTGATGTATTCAAGAATTTTAATTCACACTTGGCTTTAAGACCTTTAAAAAATAATTTTATAAGTTAGAGGATAGACTTTTTTTAAAAGCTTGATTTGTAGCTTTAAAGTATATATCTTTTATGAGCCTCCATTTGCATTTTTGCTCCAGGACCCAGCATTAGGGAAGGGCTTGCCTGCCTTGGTAAGTATTAACTGTCATGAAAAAGACTAGATGTGTTTTGATAATTGCAACCTGTACAACAATTTAGATTAGAGACATTGCAAACATTTTTGGAGTGTACCTAATGTGAACTGACCCTGAAACACACCTTGAAAGTTCTTCCTAATTAAACTCTCAGTTACTTGCTCATTTATTTCAAATTTTGCTTTTTATTCTAAAAGTGGAATGCCACTGATTGAGTGTTCCAGTTAATTGGGTCAATCAACATTTTTCTGGATAATATTATTTATGGATTGATAGAAGATGTTGACATCAATAGTGCAGTAAAACAGGAGGAGGAGAGGCTGAATCAATGGGAGGGGTTTCATAAGGCAAACGAGATGCATTTAATCAGGCTTTGGGGAAAACAGTAGGTCCAAAGGGCAGAATTATGAAAGAGAACTGAACAATATAAATGGTAAATGCATAAGATAATGAAGAACATAACGGAAGTATCACAGTACATCCTAGAGTGCATTAAAAAGAAAAATTTGCAAGGGGGGGTGTTGAACACTGTGTGAAATGTATGAAGAAATGTGGAAAACAGGTGCCTGGAGACGAACAGATGCTATCTCCACGGCCATGGGCAATGTTGTGTTAATTCTGGGCACTGCACTTAAAAAGGAATGTGAGCACTTGGAGCATGTTTAAATGAGAGTGACTGGGATGATAAAGATATCCTCTAAAAGAAGGATCAAAAAAAGGTATTGTCTTCAAATACCTGAAGGACCGCCCCATGCAAGTGTTACTGAACTTTTTTGTAGTTCCAGAGGACATAAGGGCAAAGGACAGGAAGTCACAGGGAAATGCGTTTTGAATGAACATATATATAAACAAGTTCCTAGCATTGGGAGCTCACCTACACAGTTCCATAAGGACAGAGAAAACATTTGCTGTGTTCATGGCTGGATCACTAGTATAATGGTTGTTGAACATGGATGAACATCCAGTGGAGCCTTCTGTAAAAATAGACATATTTAATTCCCATCACCAGAGATTTTGATTTAGGTGGTTTTACCAGGCTCCTTTGAAGTCCTGAATTGTTCCAGAGGGGTGCTGATGTACATTACGAGTCAAGAATCACTGTCCTACTGTGAAATACAAGGTCTGGTACATGCTAAAAGCTTATTAATTTATTGACTCTGAATCTTTGCACTTGCTGTTCTCTTTGCCTAGAATATTATTCTCTAGACTTCTGAAAGTTTTGCTGCCTCATTTCACTCAGATCTAAGAGAGGTCCATCTGCCATTCTCCCATCACGTCTCTTTGCCTTGTTTTCTTTCTCTTTTTTGTACTTACTCCTTATCTGAAATTCTATTTGTTTATCTATGTATTGGTCTCTTTGCCACCCACTAGAATATAGGGTCCATGAGAAGAGTGACTTTGTCTTACTCTCTACTGCATATTCATGGCTTAGAATAAAGCCTGGAAAATCACAAATGCTCAACAAATATTTGTTAAATTAATGAGTAGAAACTGTATGAATGAGAGCTTGTTGATTGGCTGATGGTTTGGTTGACAGATTGAATGAGAACCCACCCCTCCCCCACAGAGAAGTTATTCAAGCAGAGGTTGGCTGACCACATTTTCTGAGGATTATTTGGAGCAAATCATGCATCACATGTAAGGTTGATCTCCAAAGTTTCTTTCCAGCCACAAAGATTACATAGGGGATGGTGAAGAAGAAAAGGAGGAGAGAACTGGTATAAAAGACAGCAGAATTAAGACGGAACTAGAGAGCACTGGAGTGAAACAGCTTGCTGAGAAGCTGGCTATGGCAGTTGACTTGTTGAAACAGTCACCACACTCTGAAATAACAGCTGTGCTTTGAGGGATCTGTGTGAGCATTTGTAATCTGCTGCTTCCTATGCCTTTCTCCTCTTACCTGCTTCCCCTACACAGCAGCTTGCTGCCTGTCCATCCACTCCCAGAAAGCCCTTTTTCCTCTTTCCCAGAGACAGGACTACTCCCACCCCACCATACCATGGTCATATATTATCCCAATCTTGAAGAAAAGCATCTGCATGCCTCCTTCCTTTAATTCTTTGTCTTCCTCTCTTTCCTCTCCTGCTACTTGCCCTTGCTCACTCTTCTTGGGCAACACTGGCCTTCCTGCTCTTCTTTAAACATACCAGGCCTGTCCCCTCTTCTGGGCTTTGCACTGGCTGCATTCTTTGCCTAGAAGGTCTTCCTCCAGAGGCCACCTGACTCCTTCCCTCCTCTGCTTCAAGTCTCTGCTTAAATCTCACCTTCTCAGTGAGTCTGATTTGACAACCCTATTTAAAACAGCAATCTTGTCCTCTCCACATACTCCTGAGACCATTATCCAGCTCCATATTTTTCACTGTTCCATGTACTCCTTGCTTGATAGTATGTTTTTAAATTTTATTTATTGTGTCTAATTGATGATCTGCCTTTCCACAACAAATCCTCATACTAGAACGTTCATGAGGAGAGCAAAGCATCTCTGTTTTGTTTGAAGTTGTATTCTCCATGAGCAGAGGAGTGCCTAGCATATAGTACATGCTTAATAAATGTGTTGAATGGCAAAATGAGTGAATGATATATTAAAATTAAATAAAATCCAGCAAAGAGTTCATTTAACAATTCTCACCCAGTGAAAAATTTTGGGAACCCCTGATCATTTTGACTTCAGATTCTACCTTGTGTTTAAATTTGTTCTTCTTCTTCAATGATTAATTTATTCAAAAAGCACTTAACACCACTGTGTGTGGAAGACCTCACTGAGTTCTTGAAGGAGGCAAAATTAAGAGAAGACAGTCCCGAGTAGCTCACAATGCAGCTATGAAGGAACACGTTGATCTGAATATCCTGTGACTAAAGACTGTGGGTTATGAAGAAGGTTAACACCACATTTCCTTTGCTAATATGTAAATGTGAGACATATAATAGCCTTATTACATCTATTACATATGTTTAATGGAAATCAGGGATTTGGGGGAAAGATGGGAGCTGCCTTTAAAATGTTAAGTGCGTATTGTGAATCTCTGGGTTTGTTTTACAGGATTTGTTGAATACTATAAAGTGATAAGTGATAAGACCTCTGGAAGGAAAGGAATTGTGGCAACAGAGCAATTGTGGGAGGTGGGGGTGGGAGGGTGGGGAGAGGTTTGTTTGTTCTTCTTTCTCTAGTTCCTTTAGGTGTAAGGTTAGATTGTTTATTTGAGATTTTTCTTGTTTCTTGAGGTAGGCTTGTATTGCTAAAAACTTCCCTCTTAAAACTGCTTTTGCTGCATCCCATAGGTTTGGATCATCGTGTTTTCATTGTCATTTGTCTCTAGGTATTTTTTGATTTCCACTTTGATTTCTTCAGTGATCTCTTGGTTATTTAGTAACGTATTGTTTAGCCTCCATGTGTTTGTGTTTTTTATGTGTTTTTCCCTGTAATTCATTTCTAATCTCATAGCGTTGTGGTCAGAAAAGATGCTTGATATGATTTCAATTTTCTTAAATTTACTGAGGCTTGATTTGTGACGCAAGATGTGATCTATCATGGAGAATGTTCCATGCATGCTTGAGAAGCAAGTGTAATCTGCTGTTTTTGGATGGAATGTCCTATAAATAACAATTAAATCTCTCTGGTCTATTGTGTCATTTAAAGCTTCTGTTTCCTTATTTATTTTCATTTTGGATGATCTGTCCATTGGTGTAAGTGAGGTGTTAAAGTCCCCCACTATTGTTGTGTTACTGTCAATTTCCTCTTTTAGAGCTGTTAGCAGCTGCCTTACATATTGAGGTGCTCCTATGTTGTGTGCATATATATTTATAATTGTTATATCTTCTTCTTGGATTGATCCCTTGATCTTTATGTAGTGTCCTTCCTTGTTTCTTGTAACATTCTTTATTTTAAAGTCTATTTTATCTGATATGAGTATTGCTACTCCAGCTTTCTTTGATTTCCATTTGCATGGAATATCTTTTTCCATCCCCTCATTTTCAGTCTGTATGTGTCCCTAGGTCTGAAGTGAGTCTCTTGTAGACAGCATATATATGGGTCTTGTTTTTGTATCCATTCAGTGAGCCTGTGTCTTTTGGTGGGATCATTTAATCCATTCATGTTTAAGGTAATTATCAATATGTATGTTCCTATTACCATTTTCTTAATTGTTTTGGGTTCGTTTTTGTAGGTCCTTTTCTTCTCACGTGTTTCCCACTTAGAGAAGTTCCTTTAGCATTTGTTGTAGAGCTGGTTTGGTGGTGCTGAATTCTCTTAGCTTTTGCTTGTCTGTAAAGCTTTTGATTTCTCCATCAAATCTGAATGAGGTCCTTGCCAGGTAGGGTAATCTGGGTTGTAGGTTCTTCCCTTTCATCACTTTAAATATATCATGCCACTCCCTTCTGGCTTGTAGAGTTTCTGCTGAGAAATCAGCTGTTAAACTTATGGGAGTTCCCTTGTATGTTATTTGTCATTTTTCCCTTGTTGTTTTCAATAATTTTTCTTTGTCTTTAATTTTTGTCAATTTGATTACTATTTGTCTCAGTGTGTTCCTCCTTGGGTTTATCCTGCCTGGGACTCTCTGCACTTCCTGGACTTGGGTGGCTATTTCCTTTCCCATGTTAGGGAAGTTTTCAACTATAATCTCTTCAAATATTTCCTCAGGTCCTTTCTCTCTCTCTTCTCCTTCTGAGACCCTTATAATGTGAATGTTGTTGCATTTAATGTTGTCCCAGAGGTCTCTTAGGCTGTCTTCATTTCTTTTCATTCTTTTTGCTTTATTCTGTTCCACAGTGGTGAATTCCACCATTCTGTCTTCCAGGTCACTTATCTGTTCTCTGCCTCAGTTATTCTGCTACTGATTCCATCTAATGTATTTTTCATTTCAGTTATTTTATTGTTCATCTCTGTTTGTTTGTTCTTTAAATCTTCTAGGTGTTTGTTCTTTAATTCTTCAAGGTCTTTGTTAAACATTTCTTGCATTTTCTCGATCTTTGCCTCCATTCTTTTTCCGAGGTCCAGGATTATCTTCACTATCATTATTCTGAATTATTTTTCTGGAAGGTTGCCTATCTCCACTTCATTTAGTTGTTTTTCTGGGGTTTTATCTTGTTTCTTCATCTGGTACATAACCCTCTTCCATTTCATCTTGTCTATCTTTCTGTGAATGTAGTTGTTGTTCCACAGGCTGCAGGATTGTAGTTCTTCTTGTGTCTGCTGTCTGCCTTCTGGTGGATGAGGCTATCTAAGAGGCTCATGCAAGTTTCCTGATGGGAGGGACTGGTGAACATAGCTGGGTGTTGCTCTGGTGGGCAGAGCTCAGTAAAACTTTAATCTGCTTGTCTTCTGATGGGTGAGGCTGGCTTACCTCCCTGTTGGTTGTTTGGCCTGAGGTGACCCAACACTGGAGCCTACCCAGGCTCTTTGGTGGGGCTAATGGTGGACTCTGGGAGGGCTCACGCCAAGGAGTACTTCCCCAAACTTCTGCTGCCAGTGTCCTTGTCCTCACGGTGAGCCACAGAGCTGGGGAGATGTTTGAAGGGTGTGCTGGGGATGAGGGGCATACAGGAAAAGGGTAAGAGAAAGAAGGATGAGTCCAGAATATCCAGAAAACCTGACCCAAGGATGTATAAATTACACTCTGTAACTATGGACCTCAGGTCATAGGCCAGTGAAAGGAAATGGAGAACCCTGAAGGAATTTAAATGTATGTTCACTTGAGATGTTAAGGGCAGAGAGAGAAATACCAAAGCAAGGATTTACAATGTGAGAAGACTCTTGCCATGAATGTTGGGATGTTAATGTGCCTCTGTGCCCTATTTGATTTATGATTTATTAGGCAGGTTTGTGGTATCCTTGTTTGCATACTGTAGGAAGTTGAAGATGGCTACCACTTAGCTGTAATAATATTCTACAGGAATCTTGGATGATTAATGTGGACTATGAATATAACTAGATGAAGGGATGTCCCTAAGCCCTACCAGGAAAGCATCTTAATATTCTAGTGTCCCAAATGGAGAGATAAATGTAGTCAATTAACTCAGGAGTGGAGAGTAGAAAGCATGGCAGACTAGTAAAACAAAACAAAACAAAAGAAAACCTTAACCCTGACATCAGGAGGAGAAACATAGAACATTTAGAAAAAGGAGGGTCTGTAAGCATTGGTGAGAGCTATAAATCTGGACAAGCTAATGAGGTTACATGGGATTGCACTTGTGACATTATCTCAAACCTCAGGCCTCAATCCTCAAACAGGTGAGTATTTGAACTGACAATATTCTGCACAGAAGTGGAGTGAGTGAGAATGTAAAGACATCCCCTCCCTTAGTTTCATAGCGGTGGCTCTGAACAGAAAACATCTAGGTCTACTGAGAAGGTAGGCGAAAATACACAAATGGTATAATTTATAAAATACCTTGGCAGATGGTCAAAGAATTTGGTGTTCTGAAGAAGCTCCGCCATTGACTGATTATATAATCTTAGATAAGTAAATTTCACCTGTGGAATAGGTGGCTTATAAATTCCTTTCCTATGCAAAAATGCTATGAAATTCTGAATTTGTTATATAAAGAAAAATAATGTCATAAAGGTTGAAAAGAGCACACACCCCCAACCCCGAGATATACAGGGCTAGGTCTGTGACTCGGCAGTAAATTTCAAGAGAAACTGAAAGGACTAAGTGGTCCCTCCACCGCATTCCTACACCCTCTAGTTCCTTGAAATTCTACCCTTGATGTCAGTCTTTTGTGATTAAGTATAGTTTTATTCCAGTGGTCACCTTAAAGACACCAGCATTCCTGGAAGGGACAATGCCTACCACCTAATAGGTACACACAATAAATGTCTATATACCAAAGCTATATATTTGCCAGATCCTTCATTGAGTGACACGTAAGATAGGTCTTGTGAGGTATGAGGACCTATGGGTACAGAGTTTAGAATGGAGAAAAGAATGTTATGTAGTTAACTACATAACCAGTGGCTTGGGGTGGGACTCCAACACCAGCTCCATCCATTTTACAGTTGGGACTGATGCACGTTGAATTAAGATAAAACCTCATCCAGTCAAAATTACAGGTTTATTTTTGAGAATCAGAATGCAGCCTTTTTACCTTGTGGCTGTACGGCTAAAAGAAAGACTAAATGCCTAATAAGCATCTATTATGGGTCAGACAGAGTGTTAGGTATTCTGTTGTCACTTTTATTATCTGAGCACTGTCTCTAGGAGGGATGCTGGGAGAGTCAAGAGCAACAGTATGGCTATTATGTGGCTAATTTGCTACCAGAGAGAGGAGAGAATTTCTTAGGACAGTCTCCTAGTCAGTACGTTCCTAGAGAGATCAGATTGGGAAGTCCAGTCTACAAAAAGTAAAAGGAGAAATATATATGAAGGAGGAAAACCCACTCCAGCTGAGTGGGACTAGCATTTTTATCTTTATTTCTTAACTTTGTATCACTGAGCAGCACACAGACCAATGAAGCTTTGTGAATCTTTTGGTTTGAAGGACTTTAGATATCTCAAAATATTTCATTGGTGGCCTAGGTCTCAACTTTTGCATTTTCCACTTTGGGAGATGAGAGGAGATTAACAGTTACCTCTGTCTTTGGAAGTTTCTCCTCCTAAACGCCTTGATACCACGGGGCTTTTCCTGGCTTGTTTTTGGGATGTCACCTGGTCCTCCAGGTCTAGATACATGGGATGAGAATGTGAGCCTGAAAATCTTAAGGGCATATTTTGTTGCATTTTTTTTTTGCCTTACATTTTATAAAGACAAGAAGACAAAAAATTTATATCTTAAATCGAAGCAAGTCCCAGGTTCTTTAATGAACACTTCTGTTCTTGCAGAAAATGCAATAAGGTCAATGTTGACTGCAGATGATGGGCAACCCAGTTGGGTGTTTATTCTAAATATATCACTGCTAGTATCACCCTTGGCAGCACCCCGCTTCCTCCTTCCATTGGGATTTCCCACAAGATGGGGAGAGATCTCATTACTAACCAGGATGGGAGAATTAATGTTAACACCCACTGCAACAGCTCAGTCAACTCCTTCATTATTCTTCCTTCGGCCCAAACTCCCAGCAGCCTCTGGTGAAAACCTTGGCCATGGCGTGCTGCAAATCCCAGGGCCCCTCACTAACACTTCACTTTCATGGAGGTCATGACTAAGCCGAGCAAGACTTTCTTTGCCTGCCCCTAGCTGAGTGACCTGCTTTCACAGCAGCACGATTTCTCTAATGAGTTGTTTCACAAAGAGAAGAATGAAATCAAGTGTCAGAGGGTTAGATCAAAGTAATCCTTATGCTCTGAGGCACGGGGTCAGACTGCAGGTATGAATGAGCTCTTGGACTAGATAGGATCCTGTTGAGAGCACCTCTCCACCACCCTCATGTTTCTCCTTTCTCCTTGTCATGACCAACCTTTAAAATTGTAGAAAGGATTGCCCATGCAAATACTTGAATTGATTTCAAGAAAGATTCATAGAATATCTAACATATAGCTATTCTTTCGAGCATGTAGCTCATCTGACACACATTCCTGTGCTCATTCCTATGAGGTAGAAACTATCATTACTCCAAGTTTATTCAAGGAGGAACTGAGGCTCAGAAATGTTGAGTACCTTGCCCTAAAACAGAGTGCTGGTAAGTGGCAGAGTGGAGATTTTAACCCAGTTTCATTCATCTCCAAAGTTTATTAGCTCAAACCCTAAGAAACAGCAAGTAATATATACCTAGCACCGAGCTGGGCAATGTGAGGGATGCAAAGCTGAAAGATACCAGGTTGTAGCTTCGAAAATCTTACAATGTAGTGGTTGAGACAGACATGAAACTTAAATTATCAAAATACAATATAAGGAAGAATGTGAAAATTGTGAGCCTGAGTCTTCTGATCACAGTGCCACCCTCTTAACTTCTACATAATTCTAATTGACTGACAGGGAAAAACTTTATAGAGTACTTGTAATTTTAGCTGCACCTGAATTGATAATTTTTTTATAAGAAAATTATTTTTATGGGGGAAAGAGTGTGCAGGTCCTTTCAGGCAGTGAGAAAAATGTGTACAAAGGCTCAGATGTGGGATAAGCCTTCAAGGTGGATTCCAGAATCACTGAATAGTCAATTATGGATAGAAAGGAGAGACAGTTCATTGCTAAAGCTAAAGCCTAAAGAAGCATTACCCAGATCCTATTTTGTACATAGAGTACAACTTACATATTATGAAGATCATAGGGTGCTCAATTTGGAGGAAAAATCAAAACACATGGGACAGTTCTGTAGATCATCTCTAGATATTCTATGTTTATTAATTCTTAGTCTTTTCTAACACGGTAGTCATTGAAAAAAATCATGACTTCATTTACTAGGGGAATATTCATCCAATTAAAAATGTTTTCTGATTACTAACAATGTGCAAGGCACTGGTTAAATAAGAGAGTAATGGCCAAGGAACACATATTAAATCGAAGAAATACAATTCAATTCAAATGAAGAGGTAAAGCACTGGCACAATAACTCTCCATGCTGAAGTGTGGGCACATAGTGGACACAGGAGCTGACATGGCTATTAGAGGAAAGAGGAAAAAGTGAACTAGTCCTTGAGCATTCCTTCAGCTGAGAGTGATTTGAAGGAAGAAGGAGAAAATAAGTCAGGAGAATCAGAGTGAGTGAAGTGAGAGTTAGCAGGCAAGGAGGGCTAGAGCACAGAACTCACAAAAGGGAGTGATCCAAGTCTAGATAAGTATGGGAAGACTCTGTCATGGTTATGCATGCCAAGTTGAGTTTGGACTCTACTAAGATAGCAATGGGAAACCACTGAAGGTTGTTCATCGTGTAGTGATAGTAGCAGAGCATCAGAACATTAGAGAATTTGACTCTGCAGTGATAATTTTGAATGGGTTGGAGTCGGAGAGACTGGAAGTAGGAAAGACCAGGTGAAACTCTAGACCTCTGGCTTGAGTAAGTGGTCATGATAGTGAAAATGAAAAGGATGGGATGGGTTGAAAGCTGTCACAGAGCGAAGATCAACAGGCTTTGTGGATGACTAAATTTAGGGAACAAAGGAAAAAGAAGAATCAAGGTAATACTAGATGAGTAGAGAAAGACTTATTAATATTTTTTTATTAGTTTCTGCTTTATAACAAAGTGAATCAGTCATACATATACATCTGTTCCCACATCCCTTCCCTCTTGCATCTCCCTCCCTCCCACCCTCCCTATCCCACCCCTCCAGGTGGTCACAAAGCACCGAGCTGATCCCCCTGTGCTATGCGGCTGCTTCCCACTACCTATCTACCTTACGTTTGGTACTGTATATATGTCCATGCCTCTCTTTCACTTTGTCACAGCTTACCCTTCCCCCTCCCCATATCCTCAAGTCCATTCTCAGTAGGTCTGTGTCTTTATTCCTGTTTTACCCCTAGGTTCTTCATGACATTTTTTTTCTTAAGGACTTATTAATATTAAAAGAAACTAGTTGTCATACCAAAGATCCATTGGCCATGTTGAAATTGAGGTACCCGTTAGACATCTAAGTAAAATAATCAGCAGGCAGGGAAATTCAGGTCTAGAGCTCAGAACAACCTGCTTTTAAGCTCTGGACTCTAAAGACATAAGAGCAGTTCTGGACGAACATGTAGAGAGAGAACAGTAGCAGAAAAAATAAGGAGTACCTCTATATTCAGATGACAAAGAGATGAACAGCCATCTAAGGAGTTAGTAGAACCTTGGCAAAGTGTTACAGGACAAGGAGAGGAGAGTCAACAGTGTCAGAAGATGCAGTGCTGTTAATGAGGATGTGCCATTTGGTGCTCATAAATTTCTGGGGAGGAAATAGTCGAGTGTTTGGGACAGAAGTCAGCCAGTAGAATTAATATGGGCCAAGGAAGCAGGGACAATAAATGTAATCCATTCTTTTCACAATGTGGGCACTGAGAGGAAAGGAGAAAGATGGAGCAGTAGCTTGAGGAACTAGCAGAGTTTTCAAGGGAAGTTTTTACAGTGGAAAACATAATTCTACCAATGTCTTTTGGATATGGCCTTGGAACTCAAAAGCTTATACTTATTCACCCTAAAATAGTTCCCCAAAATGGCTTCCTTAAATGTATAGTTTACATGGTGTTTTGTTGATTTTTTAAAAAAAAAATTTAATTAATTTATTTTTTTATACATCAGATTCTTATTAGTTATCTATTTTATACATATTAGTGTATGTAAATAGTTTATATTGTGTTTTAAAAGTATTTTTGAACCGAATAAAAGTTCTACGTAAAATAAAAGTATACTATATTTAATTTGAACCTTTGGACCATGAGAAATTGGACAGTGTATTATGTAAAACAGCAGTGCTTAATGAACTAATGGTTTGAGCAGATAGAGTATGTGTTCTGACATTAAGTCAAATAATTTATTTTCTTTTCTGCACAGATTACTTAAGTCTGGCTCTGCTTCCACATATAGAGGAACTGTGTAGGTAATGGTCCTGGGTGTGTCACTGACCAGCTCTGCAGCCTGGGACAAATTAATTGCTTCATATGGGCCTCAATGCCACTTTCTAAAAATAAAGATTCTAGACTCAACTTCTTGAAAAAATTACAGCTAGAAAATGTTCTGTTTTCCCTTCTTTGTTCTAGCTGTATCTTGGGGAGCGTATTGAAAACCTTATGTACGTGTGATGGGTAGGATTAGAAAACTGGTCAGGCTTTAATAGAAAAAGTTTCAAAAACTTAACACTGAATTATTTATTTGGAAATAAGGGTGAGACATGGATGAGACCAAAATAGACAAAATTCACCAATGGAGGAAAAAAAAGAGAAGACAGTTTCTGGAATATTAAATATAATTTTGAAAAAGAAAATAAAAGGGTAATTCAATAAATAAATCTGGAAGCATAATTCTCTATGTGGTCCTACTGTACTTCCAGACAAGGGTTTTCTGTTGGCTTAATGAATAAGAATCCATGTAGTAGTCTTCCAACCTATAATAATTTTGCCAGACTCTTTGGTTGTATCCTATTTGGGAAATGGGAAAGGAGAGAAAGGGAGAGAGGGAAGAAGGAAACAGAGGAAGTGAAGCTCATTTAATACAGGCAATTTTGTCACCGTGCTCAGCTTCAGATGGAAGAAAATCTTGATTCTGAGGAATACAAATGAACTGGAGGCATGAGAGGCCCTCAGAGATGACTTCTCTGCTTTCTGAGAAAGTGATGTGAGATAAAGAGCCTCTTGAGAAAGTCAAGTGGAAAGAATCACAGACAGTGGCGAATTGCAATCTTGCCTTCATGGTTCTCGGGAGGCAGTGGAGAGTGCACGTGTGCTGTACTTCACATACTGCTGGTCCCAGCAGAATGGAAGTTCATTAGCTATAGGTGGTGCTATTGTCTGAATGTTGGGCCCCCTGCCCCCCATTTAGATGCTGAAATCCTAACCCCCAAGGTGATGGAATTTGGAGGTGGGGTCTCTGGGAGGTGATTAGGTGATGAATCTGCCTTCATTAATGTAATTAGTGCCCTTATAAAAGCGGCACTAGAGAACTCCATTACCCTTTCTGCCATGCGAGGCTGCAGTGAAAAGACAGCTATCTAGGAAGCAGGTTTTCATCAGATACCGAATCTGCCAGAGCCTTGATTTTGGACTTCCCAGCCTCCAGAACTGTGAGATATAAATTTCTGCTGTTTATAAGCCACTCAGATTATAGTATTTTGCTATAGTGGCCCAAATGGACTAAGACAGGTGGCTCTGCTATTTTCTACCAAGTTATCTCTTCATCTCCTTCTCCCCTGCCCTGGCACAGGATGTCAAAAGGCCTCTCTCATTGGGAGGGGGTTGGGTAGTTGCCACTCCATTCCTTTCTGATTTTGAGACATATCTCCGCACCTGCTGTGTTTTATATGAGAAAAAACTCCCATCTCAGAGTGGCAGAACAGAGGATGTCTTTGGGGTAGTAGGAAAGGAAGAGACAAGGATTTTTCACATCATGACAATTTCAAGAAATAGCAAAATGTTTTAGTATCTGTAAAAGCTAGCAAGGTGTCATGACACTTCTTGGCTGTAAATAGCACTCTTTCAAAACCTGAAATGTAATTCGAGGTGTCCTGCCAGTCTCCTCTCTTTGCTTCTCACCACACATGCTGTAATACCTGTCCCAGGCAATCCCATCAGTTGTGACTTTATGATCTGACCGAACCTTCACTATTTTGGTATTAAATTGGATTTGAACTTGGGTCTCAATTCAATTCAGTTCAATTAACATTTATTGAACACCCACCAGGCAAGGTCTTCAACCTTCTCTATAAGTCACATCCAAACCCCTCTAAACAAGCAAATTGAACTGGAAGTCTGAAAGAACCACACTTTTCTAAAACACTTGTAGTATCTTTCAGTGTTTTGCTACTTAAAATATCTCAGGTTTGCTTGAAAGAGCAGTATTACTTGGTAGCTGAGAACTGTAAGAGACTAGATTTCATGTGGATCTTTACTCGAGTCAGGAGAGTAGGTTCTGCCAAAGATTCTGTAGGTTAGATTTAAATGGTAAGTCAAGACTAACATGGCCACAGATTTGAATTGCTGCCACAGGCACTTCAGAAATCAAAACAAAATGAAATGGAAGTTTGAGTGCTTCATGCCTCTACTAATTGGGTGCATTTTATGAAACCATTTTGAAAACACAAAAAGAGTGAGGTGTCTTGGAAGAAGAATCCTGGATTGCCCATATACTGGTTGTGGGATTCTGGACAAATTACTTGATCTTACCTAGGCTCCTTATTCAGTAACATCTGTGATCTGTCACACAATATCTAGCACATTAGATGATCAATTCTTCCTCTTATATTAGTTATACATTGGTCATTAAATGATGTCCTTTATATATGTAAAGAGAAAATCCTTAAGTGTAACAACTGGTTTGTTCTCTCTGTTCAAATGCTTTCAAATGTTTAGTTTGCTTGAGATAATGACAACATTTTTACCACAGCAGTATTATTGCCAAAATAATAATATCTTCTTGCTTGAGGTCAGTGGTCAGAAAAAAAACAGAAGATGTTTGACAGACTCCTTTTGATTTTAGTCTTGACAGAAAATTGGAGTGATGATAGGTCATTTTTGCTCTGACTTTGCAGGGAGTTGACAAAGCCCTATCACTAGTCTCCAGAGTTAAGGAGGATAAGTGAGACTCCTAGGTGATAAAGGAAAGCAGCAATCTAGAAAACTAGCCTTTGAGAGTCTGGGGGTAGGGGTGGGGGACTTCTAAGCCAGGGAAGAAGTCATGGCCAAAGATAATGTATTCAACTCATTCATTTAAAATTATTATACTAAGATCCTACAATATTCTGGGCACAGGTCTAGATCCAGGTAACGCATATAATAGATCATATAGTAGAGTTGCCACATTAAAATTAGCTATATTAGGGAAATTCTCATCCCAGGAAGGAAGTTTGGGGAACTGTGCAAACCAGATCTGAGTAACTTCAGGATTTGACAAAGCTGTAATTAATAGTTGCTGTCATTTAGTTAATTACATAAACTATATTCAGAAATTTTAATTAATTTTACCGTTTCTCTGCATTGTATCTCTTTCATATACTCATGTATTATACTAAAGACGCCACTAAAATAATATTCATCATTAAGATGTTTTAGATCACAAAGCGTAAGGTAACCTGAAAACGTGTGCCCTATTTGTTTACTTTTTATCTTTTTCATATAAAATTTTTCTTTGAGGAGAAAGAAAAAATTCTACCTACCAAACTATTAACAGCAACACCTGGAATCGACTTCTGGAATTTTAGGCACAACAAATAGAGAATATAGTTCAGTGCAACAGAATTTTAAGTGAATTGTAACTTTAAAATATTTAAAATATGGTGGCATAAAAAATGTAATGTCTTGCATTATATACAAATTTTAAAGTACAGTGGCTGATCTCTTAATCAGCTTCCACTTTACCACATCTGCCTTACTTAACACTCTATTCGTCTGTTAAAAGGGATGCCCACAGCATGCTGAATGGTATTGGCTAATACTGTATGGCTACCTATTTCTTCCACAGTTAAGTTATATGCGTACAATGACATGGTTGTGTTTACTATCAAACCTATTTCTCACAGTTGTATTAGTAATTGCAATTAAGAAATTTAACTTAATGTTGTGTAGACTGCTAAAATACGTGTGTGAAAGAAAAGGTTTTTATTTAAACTATATTGAAGACATTGGAAATATTCATTAAAGGAAAGTTGCTTAAAAAGTATTATTATATCGGATGTGGGCAAGACAGCTGTAAAAGAAGAAAAGCAACTGTAAAAATACTGCATTCAGGTTTCACTGTACTTAAAATAATATAAAACAAGAACCTGAGGAAAATTTATTATGCATGTGGTTTATGAGAGAAAAATGACATTGAACTCTAATGAGTAGACCTACACTCACAAAACACTATGATCCTAAATCAAGACATAAGGGTATACATTTATTTGTATACATTGAAATATTGAAATATTTATGGGATGTATTTTTTTATGATTTCCATGTTTGAACTAACTTTTCCAATGACGTTAACCGTTTAGATTTCCTATTATATCAGGTTCCTTCAGTAATGAGTATTTCCCCAAATATTTAACAAAAAGTCAAGAATTATTATATCAGATGACATGTTGAATAAGCTATAAACAGTATTTATGCTCTTATAACATGAAAGAGCCACTTCAGCTAAGCAAAATGTCAATCCTTGCCATATTTGGTAGAATTAGTCTAGAAAAATGTGAGTTTTCAATTATAAAAAGTTTTTAAAAACATATAAAATGCAGGTACAAAAAAGAGCCATAACAGACAACAATTTAATTGTCCAGATATATGTTATTAGAGGTAGACATGTCAATATAGAAGGATTAATAGTGATTTTCAATATGTGAACAACTGCAGTCATATAAGGCTACCAAAACAAATATTTGTACAAACATCCCTTCAAACCGAAATGCATTTTTTTGTTTCTGTGAATATATTCCTTCTGAGACATTGAGTTCATCCAGTTCAGTACCTTGCCTTTTTTTTTTTTTTTTAATTTCTAATACCAGGACAGCAGGTACTCAGTAAATATTAATTTATTATAAGAACATATAATTTGATAGTTTTTATTCTATCTGTTTCATTGACTTTCAGATTTGGGGTCTATGACTTTTGGTATATGCAGGGACAAAATAACAAAGGGAATGTTCTTTGACCTTAAAAGATGGTAGGGAGGTCATGAAATGACTTGACACATCACAAGATTAGTTTGTTGTATGTGAATACATATGTCCCACTCACAAATAATAAAACAAATTTAGCATTGAGATATAAGTTTTGATGAAGCCCCAGTCTTAGCTTCCCCATCTTAAAAAGACATAAAATAAAAAGTGAGGAGGATATATATATAACCTAAAATAGTACAAAACAAGCAGGCATTGACCTCACCTCAGGATTTAACATCATGTTCCTTTCACCATATCAGATTGCTTCCTGAAGGATAATGTTTTATTTCTTTTAAAAAATTATCTTGTTATTTTCCCATTACATTTTCCCTTGTAGTTGTGTAGCAACTTGTTATTAAATGCTACTAAAATGAACATACTGCAAAAGAGAACCAATAATCTGGCTAGTTGATGAAAGAAGAAATAGTAGATTACACACTGTACAAAGACAGAAATGGAAGGATAGGTTAAGGAAAGAAAACAAAGAGGTAAATAGCTTTGCAAACAATTTTAATGTCGCTTTTGATTTCCATCATAAGTGTTGTCCAGCTTCAGTGTATGTCTTTATTACTTTCTCCTTTATATGAAAACTTGGCTCCCTTGAAAAACTCTAGCATTTCTCATCACCAAGGTCATAATTCTATTGGTATCCACAGGAGCAAAAGGTTAAAAACTCAGACAAGGCTAGAGCATGATGATTGAGTCAGTTTCTCCTCTATAAGCTGATAATTATCTCACTGTTATAGAAGTAATTATGTGGTGGAGAATATATATATATACTTTAAGAGGGCGCAACATTCAGAGAAGCGTTCCACTGTCTTGGACACAACATTTGAACTATAATGTTTCTAATTTCACTCACATCTTTTGTTTTGTTTCATCTTATCATCATAAATACAATGATTCCATACCTTGCTTTAATATGTACTAGAAACTCTCAATATGCTTGTTAAAATGCATTTTCCAGCCCACCCTGCCCTCTGCCAAGATTCCGATTCAGTAGGTCTATAGTGAAGCCTAGGATGGAGTATTTTTAATGTTCTCCAGTAAATTTTCATGCAAATAATCTGTAGACCACATTTTGGAAATTTTGGATAAAGACCTATCTTGAACATTTCAGTTTATGTTAAAGATGAAAAGAGAATCATACTAGCATCCATGGCTTTAACAGCCTCCTTGTATATAGTTGTCAACATTAGCGTTTTCACAGATTGATTTACAGCCCAGGGTAAGGAGATGAGCATAGACTCAAATGAGCATAATACAGAGCAATACAGAAGTACTCAGTGAATTGCAGGGATGAATAACATAAGTTAAGAAGAGCTCAGATGAAGAAAAAATAATTTCCACTTGTAAGGTTCAAGAGATGAATTCATTTGAAATGAGATTTGAAAGGCGAGCATTTATGTCAGGGAGAAAAGCATTCCGTTAATGGAGCAGGTTATTAAAAAAAACACCTGGAAGACGAAGATTTCACCTATGGTGCAGCAGGTAAGGCAGTGAGACAGGACCACAGGATGCATGTCAGAGAGTGTAGAGAATTTGGGGAGGTCTGCTGGGCTGAGAATTAGGTTATTGGTCTATTCTCATTCTTCCTTGGTTTGGCTCTGACTTCTCATCAGAAGTTCTTCATCTGGATTGGCTCCTCCTCTAGACCAGGTGCACATACTCTTCTAGGGAATTTGGGAGCTGGCAGTCCCTCCCCTTTCTCTGGAAAGTCAAAATAAGCCTGCTAACTGAGGAGATGACCCTCAATGAAAGAACAAGTTGGATGCTGGTTTCTTACTATCCTGCTCCTATGTTGTTGTTGTTTTTTTTTTTTTTTTTTTTTTTTTTTTTTTTTTGCGGTATACGGGCTTCTCACTGCTGTGGCCTCTCCCGTTGCGGAGCACAGGCTCCGGATGTACAGGCTCAGCAGCCATGGTGCACGGACCCAGCCGCTCCGCGGCATGTGGGATCTTCCCAGACCGGGGCACGAACCCGTGTCCCCTGTATCGGCAGGCGGACTCTCAACCACTGCGCCACCAGGGAAGCCCTCCTACTCCTATTTTTAAACTGACTATTATCCCCTAAAATCAGTTAGACCCTAAGCACCTGACAGGCTGTCTGCTCTTAACTCCCTGAGATCTTACTTCCTGAAGCCTCCACTGAGGGGATTTTCCTTAAGTAATAGGCAGCTGCAAGTCCTGATTAAGCTGTTCTCAGTTAAATGGGCACTTGCCTGGAAAATGCTTCTTCCTCTTCTCAGGTGCCATCTGAAACCCGAACTAGACTGAACATACGGAGATTTAGAGCTTTCTGCTCTTCATCTGTCCTTACTGCTGCCTCTGGAGAGCCTTTGGCAGGACCTGAGGTTGTGGGTAGCTCTTAGAGGATCCTACTTTTTCAAGAATGTCTGAACTAGTCCTTAAACAAGTCTTTGGGGAAATTCCCAACTGTCTTCTGACTGCTTCTCTCTCACCCCGAGGAAGAATGCATCTCCTTCCAACAGACTTATTTAGGAGTAAGTTCCTAGAAGCTCTCCTTCTGGTGGCTTAAAATCTAGAGATTACTTAAGAAGAAAATGATATATAACCAAATGCACAGACTTCTAGTGCTGTATGAAAAACAATCATTAATATCATTTTTCCACAGTACTTAATGAGGATGACAGCTGGTGGTAATGATGCATTTCTGACTGTATACTCTTGCCAGGGGCCCTCTGGGGAAGGGAGTTCTGCTGGCTGAGGCATTTAGAGTTTGTGCTAAACTCTTTTCAGTAGGAATGTCCTTGTTAGTGCTGCTGAGGAGATGAAGGACTGAAGGTGAGGTATTAGCTCTCATTGAAAGTAAGAACATATCGACCATAGGCTATTAAAGACAATCTCTTTGGATACATGCATTGTTATCAATAAAACGACAGTTTTGCCTATTTGAAATTCAGCCTCATGTTTCACACTGAACCCTTGGGTGACTGTCAATTCAAACTTTAAAGAGGACTTGATCAACTAAGTTTCATCTCATGCAACTCTACCCTCTTATAGTTTAATTGTTCCTAATGGAAACAAAAAAATGGTGGGTTCAAGGGCTTTGAGACCCCAGTGCACCTCATTCTGCCAATACTGAAGTAATCTGAGCTACCACTTATGGAGTGCTTATGGGACAAATACTTTATAAATTTTCCTCATTAATAATTGTAATAGCTCTTTATGTTACTATCATTATCCAAATCCTGCAAATAAGGAAACTGAAACCCAGAGTTAAGATATTGTTCAAGGACACATATATAAGCAGCAGAGTCAGAATTTGAACCCAAGACTATCTGTCTCCATAGCCAGACCTTTTTAACCTCTGTAGTACAGTGTGTCTCTCTAGTCTACTGGGCCCATCCATGTTACCTCTCACTGTGCATTTGCTCAGATTATTTGTGTCACCTGAAGAGTTACATCCCCTATCTCCCTTCCTTCCCCGTATCTGCCTATCAAAAGAATATATATTTATTCAATGCTGATCTTAAGTATCATCTTCTCTATAATGACTATCCTAATTTTCTTTTCCTCTTTTCTACGTTCCTCTAACCAGATATGGGCTCCATTTTTGAGTATTTTCAGCAGCTTCCTTCTAACTGGCTGTTTAACTGAAAACTCTCAAATGCTGGTTCACATACAGCCCTGAAAGACTTAATCAAATATTTTTCATATGATGGATGTTCAATAAGTATCTATAAAATGTAATTTGCTGAAAGCATTTCTAGGATTAATCTGGATCAGGGCTCACACTAAGTATCTGTCCTACTAGGTATGGAGGCCTGGAATTATGGGTCTCTGTCCCCCGTGGGGAGGACTGAGGGCTGTCATATAACTTTCTAGGCTCTATCAGGCTTCAGATATTATAAAGATGTAGGGGATGAGAGTCAGGAGAAAGTACTTAACGAAGGTTACACAACTTTGAAGCTTCAGAGCCACTGAACTGTGACTCATATCACCTTCATACTAGGGCAATATTCTTTTTGCTACATTATGCTGACACAAACAGAATGACCAGTGATATTTTAAATATTTTGTCATCAATATTTCTGGTCCTAGAGTCCAACAACTTTTCTCTCAAAATGTGATTGAAAACTTTAGAAGAAATCAGACCTCAGCTTCAAGAAATAAAGTTACTTAATAGCTTTTTAAAAAACAGTTTCAATTAATAGAATCTTTACTGTTATATAAACTCTTTGTTCAAGTAGATACCTCTCAATTATTCACAGAAGGATCATCAAGAACAAATTTTGCTTTGGAGTTCTTACTGACATTATCACCTACTCAATTCAGCTAAATCCTTTGTTAAGGCAACTTTAGTGTACTCTTCTTCTGAAGTTTTAAAATACAGTGAGAGTTTGAAGAAAAGACTGTTTTAAAGTCAAACTCTTAAAAAGAACATTCTCTGAAAACTCTACTTACATATTTAATACATTTTGATTGAACAAAGCCTCACAGTCAATATGAAAATTAATGCCATGAGACTTCCAGTGTCTATATATGACAAAGTAATTGGTATTACATTAGCTCTCTGCTTGAGAAAAATTATAAAATTGGGGTTTAAAAACACCCAATAGACTCTTAGAATTCATCAGAAAGCAACCAAGACAGCTGGAAATGAGGGGGTGGGGGCGGGAGGGAGTTAGATCCCAGAAGGGAGGGCAGCCATTGAGGTAAGTCCCATATTTGTGGCTATGTTTTTTTTTTTTTCCTTTAGAATATTCGTTGATTCAAAGTATGGGGCAAAGAGGCCAAGAGAAAGCAGAGGTCCTTGAATTGGAGATATATATACACATACATATATAAATAGTGCTACCAAAGCATCTAGGACATGAAGAGCCAAAATAGTGGGATCTGAAAGAAGTTTTCCCTAAGGCATATGTCAGCTTCCAAGATGTATATGCATAGGGCAAGATGCCAAGAAACCTGGAAGAAAAGAGCTTCTAAGAGGCTAGAAAATCTAAGCAGAGATTTTGTCATTCTCATCATACTGAACCATGATAATTAAAGGTAAACTTGCTAAGGGGCCCTGTTAAACAGAACAGACTTTCAGCTGAGATCTTTGAAAGACTATGCCCGAAGTGTAATAATAACTGTGAGACAGACTAGCTTTGATTGGGTCAAGTTGATCTTCCCATGCTCTGACTGCTGGAGGATGAGAAAACAAATCCTACTGGAAGAAGACAGCATCGATCCAGGTCTCTAACTAATATTGTTTAACACAATTTCTGGTATCCAGTAAAACATTACCAGACATGCTCAGAAATAGGATTCAATGATGAAACACTAAGTAAAATATATATAAAAACATTCCACAGAAAAACATACCCTATGTGACCTGAGTATTGATGCTATCACATGTAGACTTCAACACCTTATAATTAATATGTCTAAGAAAATAGAAGACAACTTGGACAACTTTAACAAAGAAATGTAATCTCTAAAAAACAGTAAACTAGAAATCTCAGCATTTGAACTAGTAATCAAAAGATAAATATAATAGTGAGTAGGGACATGAGAAGACAGGCTGATCCAGATTTAAGCATAGAGAAACTTTTTTAATGAAAGGAAATACAGCAATGGATATACAAAATACATGAAACACGATAGAAAGTTTACAGTAAGTGAATTAGAGTTCTAGAAGCAGAGGAGGGAGAGAAAATAGAGCAGAAACACTATTTAAAGAGATACCAAGAAATTCCCAACAAACAAAAGATATCAAACTATCAATTCAAGAAACTCTATAGACATTAAGAAGGGCATATTTAAGAAAACCACACCTAATCATATCATGCTATAACTACTGAAAATCAAAGGAAAGTAGAAATTTTAAAACACTTAGTAGGGAGACATTACCATCACAGGAGCATCAAAAAGACTGACAGACATATTCTAAGCAGAAATCTGGAAGCAGAAGACAATGGTATGGCATCTTAAATATGCTGAAGAAAAATATCTTTCAATTTAGAATTCTATACCAGTGAAATAATCTTTTTTTTTTTTTTTTCTTTTTGCGGTATGTGGGCCTCTCACTGTTGTGGCCTCTCCCGTTGCGGAGCACAGGCTCCGGATGCGCAGGCCCAGCGGCCATGGCTCACGGGCCCAGCCGCTCCGCGGCATATGGGATCCTCCCAGACCGGGGCACGAACCCGTATCCCCTGCATCGGCAGGCGGACTCTTAACCACTGCGCCACCAGGGAGGCCCTGAAATAATCTATTGAAAAATGAAGGCAGGGCTTCCCTGGTGGCACAGTGGTTGAGAATCTTCCTGCTAATGCAGGGGACATGGGTTTGAGCCCTGGTCTGGGAGAATCCCACATGCTGCGGAGCAACTAGGCCTGTGAGCCACAACTACTGAGCCTGCGCGTCTGGAGCCTGTGCTCTGCAACAAGAGAGGTCGCGATAGTGAGAGGCCCGTGCACTGTGATGAAGAGTGGCCCCCACTTGCCACAACTAGAGAAAGCCCTTGCACAGAAACGAAGACCCAACACAGCAAAAATAAATAAATTAATTAATGAAAACTCCTACCCCCAACATCTTCAAAAAAAAAATGAAGGCAAATGCAATTTTTTTTTCAAACTAAACTGAGAAAATTTATCAGCAGGAGAATGACACTAAACCTTAAAAAAATAAAAACAGGAGTTTTTCAGTAAGAAGTCAAATGATTCCATATAGAAGCACAGTAGTGCAAAAGAAATAAAGAGCATCCTAAAGGATGAATTCAACCTAACTGAATATCTACAGTTTAAAACAATAATAACATCTGCAATGTTGAAGATATATGTTACATTAAAATATGCTATAGAATAAAGTGGGAGGTGGGTAAATGGAATTGAAGGGGTTGTTTTGTCTGGGAAATGGTAAAGTTATTAATTTAAAGTAAACTCTAATAAGTCAAAGATGCATATTGCCATCTTTATGGTAACCATTAAAAGAATATTTTTAAAAGCGTATAGTGAACAAACTAACAAATGTGCAGTAATTTAAAAAAAAATACATGATTAATTCAATGAAGGTACAAAAAAGAAAAAAAAAGAATAAAAAAATAGAGGGGACAGGGTGGACTTTCCTGGTGGTGCAGTGGTTGAGAATCCACCTGCCAATGCAGGGGACAAGGGTTCGATCCCTGGTCCGGGAAGATCCCACATGCCGTGGAGCAAATAAGCCCATGTTCCACAACTACTGAGCTTGTGCTAGAGAGCCTGTGAACCACAACTATTGAGCCCGCGCGCCACAACTACTGAAGCCCGTGTGCCTAGAGACCATGTTCCGCAACAAGAGAAGCCACCGCAATGGGAAGCTCAAGCACCGCAATGAAGGGTAGCTCCCACTTGCCACCACTAGAGAAAGCCTGAGCACAGCAACGAAGACCCAACGCAGCCAAAAAAAAAAGAGAGAAAAGATGGACAAAGAGGAAACAATAATATGATAGCATAAAATATCAATAATTATATTAAATATAAATGCATGGAATATTGCAATTAAAAGATATAAGTTGTCAGACTGGATACCAAATTACATGCTGCTTCAAAGAAATATGTCTTAAATATAAACCCACAAAAAGATTGAAAATAAAAAAAAAGAAAAAGCCATGCCACACCAACACTAAATAAAAGAAAATTCATGTAGCTATACCATAATTAAAAAAGAAAAATTAAGGCAGGGTTTACTATAGAGATAAAACAGACATTTCATAATAATAAAATAGTAAACAATATATACATTCCTAAATTTTGATACATCTAATTACATAGTCCCAAAATATGTAAAGCAAAAATCATCGGAACCAAAGGGAGAAATAGAAAAATCCACAAAGTAGAATACTTTAACATATTTTTTCAGTAGCTGATAAAATGAGGAAGACAAAAAGCCTTCCTCATTTTATCAGGATATGGAAGATTTGAAAAACTTAATTGAATAGTGACCTAATTGATCTACATAAGACACTCCACACAACCACAGTATAAAACATGTATTTTTTTCAAGTGCAACTAGGACACTTACCAAAATTTATCATAATCTGGGCCGTAAAGTAAGACTTGATAACTTTCAAAGGACTGAAATCTTTCAGAGACTATGTTTTCTGACCACAGTGAAATTAACCTAAGAATCAATAATGGAAAAGTAACTAGAAAAGCCCCAAATATGTCAAATTAAGCAACACCTTTCTAAATAAGCCATAAGTCCAAAAAATATTACAGTGGAAATTAGAAATTGTTTAAACAGTGTAACAGTAAAAACAAGGTATAAGGATGCAGCTAAATTAGTATTTGAAGTAAATTTATATCTTTAAATATATTAGAAAATTTAAAAAGTCTAGAAATAATGATATAAGAATCTGTGTTAAGAAGCTGTAAAATGAAAGGCAAATAAAACTGAAATAAAGAATAATAAAAGGTAGACATTAACAAAGCAGAAGGCAGATATACTATAAAGAAAATAAACAAAGCCAAATATTAGTTTTTAGGAAAGACTAATAAAATTGATAAACCCGATGTGAGATTATTTGCAAAAAGAAGCCCACCAAAACTTCTGACTGTTAGGAATGAAGATGTGTACAATACTGCAGAATTTATAGAGAATAAAAATATAAAAATTAAGTGTAATCAACTTAGTGCTAATGAATTTAAAAACTTGGATGAAAATACTGTATCTCTTGAAAAATGATGTATCAAAATTGGCACAAGAGGTATCAGAAAATCTAAACGGCCCAATATCTATTGAAGAAATTTAATGCATAATTAAAATCTTCCCACAAAGTAAACTATAGGCCCTTCATTGAAGATTCTTGCAAACATTTAAGCCAGGAAAAATGAAAACAAAAACAGAAAAAAACAAAAAAACCCAAAAAGCATCTTCCAGAGAATAAACAGAAGGAGAAATATTTCCAAAACCATTTTTTTAAGTCACTATAACTTTGATAACAAAGCCTGACAAAAAATGCAAGAAAGTAAAATACTAAGCCAAATTTTTATAAACATAGATGCAAAAATAGAATATCAACACATTAGAATCATATATAATATCTTATATAAATATAATATTTCAAACCAGGTTAGATTTTTTTCTCAGAAACACAAAGTTGGTTTAACATTTGAAAAAAAATCAATGTAATTCACCATATTAACAGAATAAAGAAAAACTGTATCATTTTCTTTATATATGCAGAAAAAGGATTTGTTAAATTTTAATACTCATTCGTTACAAAAACTCTACAATTAGGAATAGAAAGGAATATTCTCAATCTGAATAGGGGGGTTAACCAAACATCTACAATAAACATTACTTTCGATGACAAAATATTGAAAGTTTTCCCTTAGAAATAAGAAATGAGACAAGGATTTCTTCTGTCCCTTCTAATCATTTTATACTGAAGCTCCCAGGTAATGCCATAAAGCAAGAAAAATAATAAAAGTTATGAGAATTATAAAGGAAGAACTAAAACTGTCATTATTTGCAGATGACATGATGGTGTAAATGGCATATATACATAATACTGAGTGAAAGATACCAAGCATGAAAGAGTACGTATTATGGTATCCCATTTGACTTAAAAAGACAGAAAGAAAACCTCTTTCTAGTGAAAGAAGTAGTCACGACAGTGGTTACTTTGGAGAGGGGAAATGCTGAGGAAAGGCAAGAGAGAGGTGTCAGGGTTTCTGCTCATGTCTTATTTCTTGATGTGGGATGTGGTAACACTAGTATGTTCACTTTGTGAAAAGTCATCAAAATGCATAAGATTTTAAATCTGTACTGTAGGCACATTATAATTTAATTAAAAGTTTATAAAAATAATTTTAAAATTAATTGCCTAATAATTCATGCATATAACAGGCTTAGATTCAAATCAACAAGTTGGCAATTAAATTTGATACAAATTTGTGAATGAACCGGTGGGAGAGTGGAATAAACTGAGTGGTGAACTTGGAATGAGCCAGCCTCAACAGGTAACATACTACCAGCTGTGTTTCTGTGCATTCTTGTCATGTAACAGCTTACTAAGGCGTCTCCAAGCTGGGAGCGGACTGATGGGAGGGCCACTGTCCAAAGACCATGCATTTAGGAAAGTGTTCAGGAGATAGCTCAGAGAGAAAGTATACATCTATGTATAGGTAGGGCCTTTGATTAAGCTCTGCAGAAAGGCAATCTTCATCTTACTCTAGCATTTGAGTGCAAAATAGAAAAAAATCTTGGGCCCAGATAGTCAAGTCCAAAAGCATTTCAGTCTCCTCTGGATCAGGTCTTAAGGATAAAGATGGCCCAGTTGAAATGATATGAATTTTCAAATACATATCCTCATAAGTAACGAAACATATCACAAAGATAAGATTTTACTGAATGGAGATTTCATTCATCTGGTTTCCAGTTCATTTTTTGCCTCTCTTCTTTTCTGCTTATTCAAAAAGTCTGGTGTTTTCTCAGCTCAATAAGCTTGTTTAGGGTCTGATCTCTTGTGGAACGGATTTATAAGAGGATAAGGTGACAGCAAGATATGTAAAAGCAAAGAGCAACAGACAAAATAAATTTGAGATATAAAGAAAACTACCATAATAGTAAAAGCCATTACTGAATGCTTATTTTATACTGTCTCTGTGTAAAATGCTTTCTTATTTAATTTAATCTTGACAAAAACACTATGCAAAAGACATTGTTAACCCCATGTTATAGATGAGGAAAGTGAGGTTTAGAGAACTGAAGTAATTTACCCGAAGTTATAAAGATGGATGGTAATTGGTAGAGAGGGGATTTGACCTTCTTTCAGTGTGACTCAGAGCCTCTTCTCAAGCACTAATCTCACCTATGCTCCAGTAGAGACAGCCATAGGGGATGTTCCTTTTGTTTGGTTCTCAGATCCCTTCATTCAATTCCTGCTCATTTTTTTCCTCATACATGCCTGCTCTATTTTATCTTTGAAAAAAGAGTGTAATCAACTTTGATTATCAGGTTGATTTTCCGTGGCAAATTTTTATCCAGAGTCATTTTCTGCACATCCCAGTCACATATGTATGTGTGTAGTGGAATCAGACCAAAGTTAATTAGCAAAACTGATCAGTGAGACAAATTTAATGGGATGAAACAATAGTGTAGTCTATTTTTATATACACATGTATCCATGATAAGCCAAATAAACTCCCTTTGCAGCAGTACTTTGGGGTTTTCTGCAACACTTTCTCTAGTCAGGCTTTCTGTTTCCCGAACTTTTCCTTTATCGGGATAACTCAGCTCAGTGTTGTGGCTAGCAAAACTCTGGCACCAATAGAGCCACCATAAGCATGACCTAAAAAGGACTTAAAAATTATAAAGGTAAGGTTGTAAGGGATCCTAATAAAATAGGAAGACCATGAAATACGCAAAATTCCTTACCATGGTCTACAAGTCCTTGCAGAATCTGGCCACAGCCCACCTCTCCAAAATCTTCTTATCGTAGGGTGGCTTTCTCTCACTGTGCTTACCCACATTGTCCAGTTTTCTATTTCCTTAGTCCTTGCCTGCTTTGGAGCCTCCTTTGGTTCTCCTGGTCCCCCTGCCTGGGATGCCCTTTGCCCAGTTCTTCCCATGACTGTTCTATTCTTATCTTTTAGGTCTCAGGTCAATAGTGATTTTATTCCTTCTGTATCACGTATAATAATCTAAAACTATCTTGTTCATTTGCTTTTTAATTGTTTATTTTCTGCCTTACCCCCCAACCCCTTTTTCTTATTCCCAGCTGGCATGTTATATCCATAAGGTACTTGATGAGTATTTGTTCCTTCCTTCCTTCCTTCCTTCATTTAATTTTCTGAGCCTCCCTCTTTGGAGGGTCTACAACTTTTCCCCATGCATCTCTGGCATTGGGGCCACCATAGGCAGCCAGCTTGGGATCACAGCTTTACTGTAGACAGCCCACAATGGGCCTTTGCTGAAGGACAGGACCTTGCCTCTACTCCCCCACCCTTGGACATTCATGTACTTAGTTCTGTGAGATCTAGTGATAGGATGAATCAACCTGTATGCTCCTCCAGATATACAGGTATAGGGACATTGCCATGGGGAACAAGAAACACCAAGTTCTAAACATGCAGGGAGTTTTTTCAGGAAGGGGCCAGATAAGTTGAAATGGATATGACAAATGCAGAGAGAAAGAGGACTGGGGAAAATGCAAGGGTCTGATACATTCCTTTTAGACACATCAGCTGCAGCACTGAGATAGAACACTAAGCTGCACTATAGTCAAGCTCTTTCAATACTGGGACCAAATACAGACTAGCATAAAAGGGCAATGTGTTTTTAACAAATCACATGATTTTAGGATGGCTGGCAAGGAAAAGGTATTCTTTTACCAGAGCCCAGCATTTATTAGATGCTACCTTTAAGATAGTCTCTAATCAAAGAGGAAGACACTGACTCAGTCTTTTAAAGTAGCTCCATAAGTATTTCCTCCTCAATGCACCATATCCTGTTACCAGATTGGGTTCTGCTGGTTCCTGACCTTGTGGATCCACCCGGTCCTTGCCTATTTGTGCCAGGCTTTCTGTACTTGATGTTGGTATTACCCTTCCACCTGTTTGTTCCCTAATGTTTTTGATATTTTATCTATAACTTGGTGGTAAATCTTGACCTGAGGCTCAATCTTTGCATCTTGAATAGGATTTCTCTGTTTTCTTGAAGCTTCTCTGGAATTATAATTGTTCTACCCCTGTTCCTGGTTTAATCCTAATAAATTCTTTACTAAAATAGCTCAGTAGACCATGTTCATATCCCATTAAAAGAGAGGTAATATCAGACTGCATTCATTCCTTCAATCCATTCATTTACAAACATTTACTAGGCATCTACTGTATGCGAGACACTATACTACCAGTAAACAAAATCAGCATGGTACTTACCCTCAAGGAACTTACATTTGGGAATGGGAGACAGATATTTTTAAAAGTCATTGTAATATTGCCAATGGGAAAAGAAGGGGTGCTAACCCAACACACAGCTGTGTGTGTGTGTGTGTGTGTGTGTGTTATCAGATAAAACTTTCTGGAAGAAATGTTATCTAAGGTGAGGTCTGAGGCATACGTTGGAATGAGCCAGGTACTTTGTAAGGACAACTGCAAAAGAAAGTTGCTGCTCTTATGGCACCCACGTCCTGCCTGCTTGGCTGGTCAGGGAGCTCGTGCAAAACTGGAGTTGCTTTCAAAACAAATCGCCACACGAGTCCTGTTGATCCTGAAAAGGTGAGTGGTCTCTTTCATTTAACTATTTGGACAGGTCAAAGGAGTGAACTTCTATGCATAAATCTCCAAGGCTCTCATTAGGTTGGCATAAGATCTTTTTTTTCCCTCAAGAGTTTTATTAGAAAATTCAAGTTACTGCCAAGGAAGAAAACTGAAACTGAGTCATGAATCAGGGTCAACAGGGGTATAACCCAGTTCAAATGTAGACTACCATGATACACCTTGCCCAGAACCTCATTTGGAGACTTAATACCTTCTATGATAAGTTTAGAAAGAGATTGCCACCTCTTCCATGATTAGTATCTCCCAATAGCTATATTGGAAAACTTACAAACTGACTGAAGAGGAAGATTCAACAGAGCAGTAGGGTATGAGATCAGAGGTTTGGGGCTTGAACCTGCATACAGAGTTCTGCAAGAAAGATCTAAACTAGTAGGAGTGCTATCTAAGAATGAATGACTCTGCACCATTCTGGAAAACCAACCCTAAAAAGAGAGAAGCTTCTATTGTAGTCTGGCTAGTCGCTTCCAAATGACCTGAATACACAGAGAAGAAATGCTCTGGCTTGCCAGACTGGCACAATTAAGTATCTACCCCCATTAAATTCATTATTTCTGCACCATTGGCTTTAATTGACTTGACATCCAGCTGGTTGTCCACCTACCTCTATTCTTAGATAGGAACTACTTTTTGGTAGAAGATACTCATGTTCTAAAGCTATCCCTTATGAGAGATTCACTGAAGATTTGGATGTAGGTCCATGTCAGCTTGCTTCCATGATAGGAGAAATCCAAATGGCAAGAAGGGAAAGAAAATGTTGGGGACTTATAATTAAAAACCTTTGCAATTCTCTAATTACTTTCCAATAAAACGTATCAGTCTAGATTTAACTCTAGCACATAAGAATTTTCAAATGTTCCTTGGATTTAAGATGCTCATACCTTCAGCACCCATCTCCCCTTATGGACTTCTTAAAGAGGAAGTCAGTCCAATATTCTTCAGATGCCATAAGCTTTCTGGAACCTGAAAGCCTATGCTAATTCAGAGACTTGAGAGACCCACCCAGTCTAAATGTATGCCCAACAAACATTTGTGGTCAAAATTAATACCCCAAACATGTACAATTGTCCAATTTTGTTTTGAGTACCATGATGCTATCTCCATTCCTTTTTTGTGAATATCTTATAGAAATTTAACTCAAATTATCTGAATAATTTATGTGGGGTGAAGATACTCATGACAGGTATTAGAAGCCTGGCATTTTTACTTGAAGAAGTCTAGCACCTATAAAAGGTCAAAACTCATATGAGAATACCAAAAAGGTCAAAACTCATATCAGATTACCAAAAAGCTCTACTAATGATAGATGAAGGAGTCTATTCTACACCACATTCATTCCCAAGGGGTACAACCAACTATGCACATGGCTTATGTTGGAAATAGAGCCTGTTTAGGAAGCTGTTAACTTGAGCACTTTGTGGCCATTGACCCACCTAACATTCAGTGATACCTTGTCAATTCTATCCTGGCCCCAAACTGCATTCTAAGTGCCCAGAGGCCCCATCACCAGTATATTTACTTTTTAAGTTTAATCTCTTCTTTGGGAAGACCTAAGCCCCAATACACCTATGACTATGGGATACAACCGCACGACCCTCAAAGGGGTACTGGGGACAATAGCTAATTCACCAGTTTTCTTGCCATTACATATTACACTGTGACTTCTATGTCAGGACAAAGGAGCTGAGGATTTTTTTTTTTTTCATGTCAGCATCAACTGCCTGTGTGGCGTAATTTCAGTGAACATGATGACTCAGCTGCTTCCATCTCAAAGCCCTTGTACCAACCTTGCGGTTTTAGTGTACACAGCAAGACCATACCTTTTTCTGGAAAACATGGTGACCCTCTTACAGAGCAGAGACCTCACAAACATGCTCTCCTAAACCATATGATTTCCAACTGTAACAATCATCACTCGCTATGGAAGGCCCTTGTCTACTACCTCTATGTCACCCCCATCTTTTGTCCAATATTTTCAGGTGTGTGCTGCTCAGGTTCCCCAAGAGTGGAGTGAGAGAGGGAGGGAGCTCCTCTGGTCCCTGAAAGGGAGAGGATAAGAAAGATTCTGCAATTACCAGGAATGTAGTAATAACCACTTCTGAGCCTGTTACTTTTTTTTTGAGATGAAAAGAATTACTTTTTTGTCTATTTATTCATATGTATTATATATATATATATATATATATATATATATACACACTTCATGAAGAATTTGAGGTGCTGCATAAATGCATTGTTACAGGAGCTGTACAATGCCTTTCTTAATGTTTTCTTCATAGAACTTTAATGAGGGTAAATGACTATCTGTAAGTATTAAGATGTTATAACAAATCTTACAACTACATGTTTTATTTTCCAAATAGATGACAAATGCCTAAAAGGTAGGATCATTTTTTTAAAGGATGTTCAATGGGCTCAGAACAGCATTTTTATTTTTTAATTTTTTTAGTGTTACTCTAACTTGGTTTTTAATCCCTTTTTAAAATTTTTATTTTATATTGGAGTATAGTTGATTAACAATGTTGTGTTAGTTTCAAGTATACAGCAAAGTGACTCAGTTATACAATTGCAGCAGCAGAACAGTGTTTTTATTTATTTATTTATTTATTTATTTATTTATTTATTTTGCGGTACGTGGGCCTCTCACTGTTGTGGCCTCTCCCGTTGCGGAGCACAGGCTCCAGATGCACAGGCTCAGCGGCCATGGCTCACAGGCCCAGCCGCTCTGCGGCATGTGGGATTTTCCCGGACCGGGGCACGAACCCGTGTCCCCTGCATCGGCAGGCGGACTCTCAACCACTGAACCACCAGGGAAGCCCCAGAACAGTGTTTTTAAATGGGGGGCATTTAAAAGCTTCAAAGATCTTTGTGAAATTCTACGCCAACATTCGTAGTATTTCTCCTCAATTTGCCCAGACACTGTAAGTCATGTGTGGTAAGTGAGAAGGAAATGGAGGGCAAATATGAAGTTGATACAACCTCCCTGAAGGTCAACCAGCAAGCTGGGGGGAAGGACAGAATTAGAACTCACACCCCTCCGTTTTCCAGGCCGATGCTTAGCCCAGTGAACCCCACTGCCTCTGATTCAGTGTATGAATATAGACTGTGAAACACAGATTGCCTGAACATATGGCAGAGAGGATGAGAAGATAATATTCCATAGCGGGACTCGTTTCTGCAGACGGGTGGCTGTAAAGGCTGCTTTTCTGCAGAGGATTCAGCAAGTGAAGCGTTAAGCACTTTTGTTATTTCTGTCTCCAAATGAAACAACTTTTCCCCTTGAATGGGATCAATTTCTGGGCCGTCCAACTGTCAGGGGAAGCTGGTAGAAGTGAAGCCAGGAGACGTGCAGGCTTCCCCATAGGCTACAGGGAATAAACGATAAATCCCACACTGAGCAGTCCGCGTTAGACCTGGAGGGGGGCCTAATAATTGTTCCCTCTCCTTTCGCAGCAAACCACATCCTGTATTTAGGACACAGGTTCTAGAAATATCTCTTGATCTAGATGCTTCTAATTCTCCTTATCAATAATCTACAATATTCTATGCTGTTAATACGGCCTAGCTATTTCTTTATTTCTATAACTAGATGCCACAAATAATCTAGTTTAAGGGCTTCATGAAATACACTGGGCAAGTTATTATGGATTTTAGCCCCCAGATTCTTTCTTGAGCAGGATACAGAAATATAAAGTTTATAGGGAGGAGAAGGAAATCAGAGCAGATGAGGCAGGGTTCAAGGCTTCCAAGGCAGAGAGTCCAAAAGTATAAGGACTTAAGGCATGATTTAGGGCTGTGGTTTTCAGATCTGTGCATACTCCAAGAAAAGGAAATGGGAAGCCTGCACGGACAGGGTTCTGTACCCCTGTTCTTGACTTATACATTATATATCTGGGCTATCTAATAGAGCTCAACGTCAGAGTTTGGTTGGAAAAATAGAGGATTTTGTGACACAAAGATGGTTTTCAAAGCCATATTTAGGAAATGGTTGGTTCCATACCATAAAGTGTAGTAGTTAAGACATGGCGATTGGTTTAGGCAGAATACAGCTCTGCGTCTAACTAACGCTTTGAACTTGGACCAGCTGCTTAGTCTCCCTGGGCCTTCATTTCCTCATCTATAATAACAGGGTAATAATTTTGTCTACCTAAATGAGATAATACATAGAAATACTTGACATTGAGACTGGCACACAGTAAACACTCACTAAAAGGTAGCTGCTGTTATAATTTTACCATTGCTATTACTATTACTTTTGCTATTATTACAGATCTACTCCAAAAAATTGGATTCATTGCCTTATGGCAGTTTGGAATTCAGGTAGAATGCCATGGGACCCCGTGATCTGACCACAAATGATAGGTCTCCCACTCACAGAGAGAGAGAGAGAGAGAGAGAGAGAGAGAGAGACAGAGAGACAGAGAGACAGAGAGACAGAGAGAAAAAGCATGAAACATTCTGGTGGCAACAGAAACAGAGAGAGATTCTATGGAAAAGTGTTTTTTTTAGGGTCTAGGCCATGTTGATGGCTGAACATACCCCGTGCCAAACTGAAGACTTGTATCCCTTACTGTGACGGGCTGAATTGTGTCATGTCTTTCCCCAGCACACCCACCCTCACCCCAGCAAATTCATATGCTGAAATTCTAGCATGTAATACCTCAGAATGTGACTATATTTGGAAATGGGGTCTCTAAAGAAGTATTTAAATTAAAATAATATCATTAGGGTGGGCCCTAATCCGATATGGTTGGTGACCTTATAAAAAGAGGACATTTGGACACAGAACATACAGAGGGAAGATGAGGTGACGACGAAGAGAGAAAACAGCCATCTATAAGCTAAGGAGAGAGGCCCGGAATAGATCCTTCCCTCACAGCCCTCAAGGAACCAGCCCTGCCAACACCTTGATTCAGACTTTTAACCTCCAGAACTGTGAGAAAACAAATTCCTGTTGTTTAAACCACCTAGTCTGTGGCACTTTGTTATGGCAGCCTAGCAAACCCCGAAGATTTCATATTTTAGTTTAATTCCCAAAGGTGGCTTTTCTTTACCCATCCAAGTGCATGCAAAACAGTCTGAGGCCTGTTATTCCCCTGCAAGTCCAGTTCTACTCCTCCTTTTTTCTAAGCAGAATGCCACTGGCACATGGTTAACTTTTAGGCACCCTCCAAATTAGCATTGAGTTCTTTCAGCCAACAAATTTCAGCCAGCTTTTCATCCGGCATTCCCACCCCAGCCCATCCTTTCAGAGTCTTCGTAATGGCACTGCTGGCACGTGGTTGGCATTGCTTTGCAGCTACACCCTGGTGCCTAGCATACCCACCACCTAGAAGAGGGGCTTAAAGAGTTAACAGTCAAGGTTTTAATCAGACAACATAATGCCTGCCAAGATAATGCCTCTGGAATCAACTGTTAATAAAAGGCAAACAATAAAAAAAAAATCATTGTTTTCTTTTCCCATGGGAAAAAAAAAATTCTTTTTAATCCAGCTGCACCCAAAATGAAATAGCTCTCAAAGAAAGATCCCCCATTAGCTGTCAGTTCACAGCAACTTCAATCAGTTAATGTGTCTGAGCCTGCGGTAACATCTCCCCAGCAGCCTCCCACATGCCAAGCTTGACTGCTCTGTTCGAGCCACATTAAACCTGTCTGCTATCAATCCCCAGGTTTCCTTTGCAGCGGCCACTTAACTAGGTGAGGGAGCTGGCGTCACCAAGAGGCAAATGCTATTTTAGAGGGACCGAGAGATGCTGAGAGAAGAGAGGTGGTGGAGAAAAACTAGATATAGGCCATTAAGCGACAGGGTTTTTCTCCTAAGATCGTCTTGTATTGTCATTGCTATGCAGATGTGTTGTTTTAGAAATTTCTAACATCAGAACATGCAGTGGAAGATAAGTTAGGAAGCACCAAATCACGGCAGGCTAGCCACACCTTCATACAATTTTTATCTTATGCAGACACTGAAGGACACTCTGCCAGTTTCTCTCCATGCATTTCTTAGAGATGGAGATCCATATTTTTCCAGGATGGGCTATAGCTGCTTTCAGAATTCACAGCAAGAAACACTAAGAAAAGCATGTTTTCTTTTCACCCTCTCAGACAAGTCTGGCTTGAAGCATATTCACAATGTGTATCACCACTGGGGTGCAGATCTAACTCCCGCCCCAGAGCTGCCAATGAAGGGAGCTTCACCTCCAGCAATAGGACCAAAATGAGAAGCAACTTAGTAATTAAACAGAGAAATGGCCTCCCATCAATTCTCTCTCTGCACTAGCAACCAGAATACCATGTGGGCAGCTCAGACGTCTCCCTCACTCCCTTCCTGGAGGCCAGTTTCACAGATTGCTTGAAGACCACAGCAGGGCTGGATCTGGAGAGGCTTCTGGGAATAGAAGCTGAACTTCTATTTGAAATGCCTCCCTCCTGACATTCTAAAATAACACTGACAACAATAATAGGCATTTATACCAATAGGGTCCTTCAGAACCATTATTAAATCTTTCCAAATATACTCTCTTACTTCTATCCAGCAAAAATAATATGCTTTGTGGCAGGTGCCCAGAAGATGGCTGCTTAGCTTTGGCTACTGGAACTACCTGCTGTCTAAAATAACTCCCTTATTTGTGTCCAGGCTCTGACAAATGCTCAGCAAAGGCATTGACCTGAAAATTTTTTTTGACCCAGTAATGTGTGCTGTGTTGTTTTAAAACCACAGAAACTCAGCAATGAGACCTTAATGATCCACTTGCCAGGATCACACATTTGAATGTGTGACATCTGAATTAGCATTGCAATCAAGTAGCCATCCAGTCTGGCCTTGAAATCCTGGGATGGAGAATATACAAGTAACAATCTCCTCCATTCTGGCTCTCATTAAACATCATTTCCCACTTAAAATGCTTAAACTTTCTTTTTATTAATTCCATTTAACCCCTTTCCCCAAAAGCCACGAGTATAATGGCAGTTTGTACAGAACATGACCAGTGTTGGAAGAGTAACATTTAAAAAAAATTTTGTTTTTGAATTTATTTATTTATTTATTTTTGGCTGTGTTGGGTCTTCATTGCTGCACACGGGCTTACTCTACTTGCGGAGAGAGGGGGCTACCTTTCATTGCAGCGCGGGGGCTTCTCATTGCGGTGGCTTCTCTTGTTGCAGAGCAAAGGCTCTAGGTGCATGGGCTTCAGTAGCTGTGGCACATGGGCTCAGTAGTTGTGGCACGCAGGCTCTAGAGCGCAGGCTCAGCAGCTGTGGCGCACGGGCTTAGTTGCTCCGTGGCATGTGGGATCTTCCCAGACCAGGGCTCGAACCCCTGTCCCCTGCATTGGCAGGCAGATCCTTAACCACTGCATCACCAGGGAAGCCCAGAAAAGTAACATTTTCTTCATGTCTTTTATTATATAATTTGGGATAATTCTCTAATGGCACAAACTGGCATAGTGAAGATAGTTAAGACCTTGAGTAAGGAGATACAGGTGTGAGTCCCAGCTTGATCAATTACTACCTTGTAAATTGGGAGGCCTATCAATCTCCTATATAAGATGGGAATAAAGTGGTATGTCCTCAAGAGGGTTGTTGAGAGAGTTCAATGGGATAATATGTGTGAAAATAATTTGTAAATAGTAAATTTCTACATAGTCATAAATTGTTTATTCCTTTTTTATTTTTTTAACTTTTAGGTTATTTCTTGGAAATCTGTACCAAAGTGGGTAAAAAAAGGGAAAAGGGCAAGAGTGTGGTGATTTAATTAGATCCACAGGACATTGACTTCACGTGAGTAGTTGGAGGCCCCAGCCCTTTGGATTTCAGCTCGTTGATATGTGGTAACTTAATATGCAAATGAAAGGCCTCAGAGGGCACCCAGTCTCCACATGTGCCAATTAATCAAAGGAAACAGTATCATCCTCTAATTCCACTAATTAGAGGATCATCCATAAGCTACTAGGTTTCTGAGCTACTGGGGTTTAATAAATTTGCAATAAATTATGAGTAATACATTAGCCAGGGACTAAATGGCTGCTGAGCAATATGATGAGAGAAGGGCTCAGGTTATCTGTACATTTAAAGGGTTTTTTCTTAGTTTCCTTTTTATTATTTTCCATCCTGAAATGTTCTGAACACTTTCGTTGTGTGAGGCCAAAGATCCCCACGGTTCATAGTGACAAGGGATCCAGAAATAATATATAAGTGCAACTATTAAGTAATGTGATTTAATTTTAACAATTTAAACAAATATATAATTCATCCAAATGGTCGCTTGCTTTAAAATAGTCACTTTGTGAATTTATACACTTGCTCTAATGATACCACCACTGCTAAAAATTTGGGAATTCCTTGAGAATTGCCCGCACATACTCATTTATTCATTTGAATCTCCTCGAGTGTGGCAAATTGTCAGCCGAAGGTAAATTTAAATTTGAAGGCAGCTAAAAGATGTTTGGATCTACTCTGGTTACTAAGGTAGGTGATCAAGCAGAATAATCCTATTTGTCATCACTTGAAGGACCCATCTCATCACCTATATGCCCATGTGAGGGGATTGATAGTGCTAGAACAAAACTTTGGCTATTAGATTTGAACTCCATTATAAGACTGGATTTGATTGAAGGTATATTGGATATAGCTAGTTTAAATCTGTTTAAGAGGCTTTTGGCTTTTAACCTCACTCAGTGTACAGGTGCAACAGATGGAGCCCTTTGCTCCTGCTGTCCCTATACCTAGGATGTTTTGCTCCAATTCAAACCCTACCTATTTTTTAATGTAAACCTTATATGCCATCTCAATTTAAAAGGTTTTGCTGAGAGTCTCTAATTGGCAGAACTGCTCTGTTCTTTGAGCCTTCATTATACCTACCTGAACCTCTTTCATGGTACCTATTACTTTCTGTGTTTTATTGTGTTTGGTTTAATATAGCTCTTATCACTTCTTATCGATAGTAAACTTTTGAGGAGTAGGGTTTGTGTGTGATTCTTCTTTAGATCTCACATAACCAGCTTCAGCTTTGAATATTATATTTACTCAATTAATATTAGTAGTGGAATAATGAGTTATGGAGCAGTCTGGAGATTTTATTTATATCTATATCTGTCTATTTCTCTCTATATAATCTATCTATCTATCTATCTCACAACAACCATATATACAGAAGGATATCCAAGTAAGTACCTAACTTACTTACATAAAATGTCACTCTTTTTTTTTTTTTTTTTTTTTTTTTTGCTGTACGCGGGCCTCTCACTGCTGTGGCCTCTCCCGTTGCGGAGCACAGGCTCCGGACACACAGGCCCCGCGGCCATGGCTCGCGGGCCCAGCCGCTCCGCGGCATGTGGGATCCTCCGGGATCGGGGCACGAACCCGTGTCCCCTGCATCGGCAGGCGGACTCCCAACCACTGCGCCACCAGGGAGGCCCTAAAATGTCACTCTTATTGATGAAATGTTAAAAAGCATTTACTTTAAAATTAGAATAATGCAAGAATGCCTTATGTCAACACTTCTATTCAGCATTATGGGGAGGTCCCAGCTGGTACTGCAGGACAAGAAGAAAAAGTATAAGGACTGGAAGGAAACAAAAATGTCCATTATGCAAAGATGATAAAATTGTCTATATAGAAACCCAATAAAGTCTGTACATTTTGGGAATTAAGAGAGTTTAGAAAACTGAATGGCTACAGAATAAAGAAACAAAAATCAACTGCATTTCTATATACCAACAAAATTCAGCTTGATAAGGATACTTATAAAAAGATAAATTAACAATAGCAGCAATACTGTAATACGGTTAGGGATAAATCCAACACATATGTGCTGGACCTTTTTGCATAAAATCATAAAGCTTTATTGAAAGCCATTAAAGAAGAACCCACAAATGAAAACCATACCATATTTATGAATAAGAATACCTAGCATTATAAAGATGTCAGTTATTCTCAAATTGACAAATAGATTTAATGTAAGACTACTAAATGTGAACTGTATTTTTTTATTGTTGTTGAACTTGACAAACTTGTTCTAAAATTTATGTGCAAGGACAAAGAGCCTAGAGTAACTAAGAAATACCTGAAGCCAAAAGATGTGGAGAGGGTCCTGATTTATTAGATAGCAAGTCTACTTATAAATATAAGGCAAATATGTATACAGATATTTAAATATAGAGAGAAAGTATACATAAAGGAAGAGAGAACTAGTTGTCAGAAACAGACTTCTGTTTATAAGAAAACCTGTATAGGACTTCCCTAGTGGTGCAGTGGTTAAGAACCTGCCTGCCAATGCAGGGGACACGGGTTTGATCCTTGGCACAGGAAGATACCACATGCCACGGAGCAGCTAAGCCCATGCAATACAACTGCTGAACTTGCACTCTAGAGCCCGTGGGCCACAAATACTGAGCCCATGAGCCACAACTACTGAAGCCCGTGTGCCTAGAGCCCATGCTCAGCAACAAGAGAAGCCACTGCAGTGAGAAGCCCACGCACCACAACGAAGAGTAGCCCCTACTCACCGCAACTGAAGAAAGCCCGCACGCAGCAACGAAGACCCAACACAGACAAAAATAAATTAAAAAAGAAAAAAAGGAAAAAGAAAACTTGTATAAGGTTGAGCTGGCATTTTAAATTAGTAGGAAAATGTTAGACTATTATAAGTGTGCTGAGACTATTTTAGTTAGCCATGGGGAAATAAATGAAATTGTAGTCCTTTTTAAAATATATAAAAAATATCAGTTCTGGGACTGGCAGTCCAGTGGTTAAGACTCCATGCTTCCACTGCAGGGGGCACAGATTTGATCCCTGGTCAGGGAACTAAGATCCCGCATGCTGTGCAGTGCAGTACAAAATATATATATATATATATATATATATATATACACATATATATATATACATATATATGTATACATCAATTCTAATCCATTCAAATGCATATATGCAAATATAAAGCTTCAAAACTTTTAAAAGAAATTGTAGGGATATCTTATAATCATGAAGTGAGAAAGAATTTCTCAAACAAGATATAAAAAGTTTAAATCATAATGGAAAAGAATGATGAATTCAACTATATTAAACTAAAGAACTTCTTTTCATCAAACAACATCTTGAAAAAATAAAAAGCTATGACACCAACAAGATTTTTTTTTGCAATTTTTATAACTGATGAAGGGTTATTATTCAGAATAAATGCAAAACTCATAAAATCAATAAGATAAACCGCATAGAAATGGGAAATATATGAACATGCAGCTCATAGACAAGAAAATCCAAATGACTAATAAACATACGAAAAGATGAAATTTTAGTATTAATTACATACAAATTTTTAAATGGTGTTATATTAATACCTATCATTTTGCCAAAAATTTAAAAGTCTGAAAAAGTTTTAATTGTGACAAATATGCAGAGAAATAAAATTTCTCTTAATCTTCAGATGGGGGTATATGTTGGTACAATCAGTGTGGTAGAGTCTTCTAGTTATCCCCTAATATTTGTCTTTCTCTTCTTTCTCAGTAATAAGAACTCTATTTTCAGCTGAATTCCTGGCCAATTCAAATAAAGACTTCGTTTCCAACTTTCCTTTGTAGCCAGATACAACCATGTAAGTTCTGGCCAAGGCGATACAAGTAAAAGTGCTGTGTGCATCTCTGGGGAAAGGGCTATGGACTTCTTGTTTCTTTCTCCATCTCACCAGCCAAAATGTGGATATTCTGGCTGGAGCTTCAGAAATCATTTGGACCTTGAGTTGACCTTGTGGATGAAAACTGTACATGTGAGGTGACCTATATAGTAGAAGGAGCCTGGGTCTTTGATACTGTGCCTTACTATCTCTGGACTGACCACTCTCCAGACTTCTTGAAACTGAGATAGAAATACAGAGCTTTAAACTACAGTGATGCTGGAGTTTTAATTACAGCAGCCTAACCTAATCATAACCAATACAACCTCATTAAGAAAAGGTTTGGCATTATCTCATGAAGTTGAAGACATGTATATCCTACAGCCCAGCAGTTTACTCTTCTAAGTATGTGCCTTGAGGAACAACATCCTTATGTGCACCAGGAAACATGTACAAAAATGTTCATAATAACATGGTTCTAAGACTAAATATTGGAAATAATCCAAAAGCCCATAGAGGAAAGAATAGATAATTCATTGTAGTGTTTTCATTCAATAAACTACTAACACACAGCTAGGAGTAAATTCAGTCTCTAAGGAAGCCATCAGCATGATACAATTTATAAAATTCAACAATAAGGAAACTTAAACAACATATTCTGTAGGATTACATACATCAATACAGTCTGTAGATAAAAGCAATGGAATAATAAATTCAAATTTAGGATAGTCATTACCTCTAGTGTTGGGGGGAGAGGGGCTGCAATCAGAGAGGGGCACAGAGGTAGCTTCAAAATATTGATAAGCTTTTCTTTTTTCTTTAATGCTAGGAGCTAAGTACGAGGATATTAATTTTATTATTCTTATTTTTAACTAAATGTATGTTTTAGACATTCTTTGAATGTATAAAAATTTTTACAATAATAGTGGGAAAAAAATTAGGGAGGACAAACTAGTGCTTGGATTTTGAGGTGCGTGTGTGAAATCTGTCTCTGGAGACATGAAGAGATTTAAGCCTGACCATAACTCTTGGGCTTAAGCAAAGTTGCTAGAGCAGAGTACTTCTTTCTCTGCTTTTAAATATGCAAATGATTATCCAGGACGTGCAATCCAAATGGATGAAGGTGACCACCCCTCTGGCAAGGAGACTGAAAGCTCATGTATCATCGTCACTATCACAACTGTCTCCACCATTGCTACCACCTTCACCACCATCTTGATATCATTACTTTGTATTGTCTTTTATGTTCCTGGCATTTTACTAGGTGCTTTATATCATTATCTCAATAATCCTCAATAATCCAGTGAGCTAGATATTATTAACCTTTCATAAGCTCTACTCAAGGTTAAGCTCAGAGCAATGAATGAACAAGGCTTGTCTTAGCTAGTAAATGGCAGGGCCTGGGTTCAAATGCAAACCTTTCTGTTTCCAAAATGTGTCCTCTCAATCATCATACTTCTTCTCTTATTTCAAATATGGTTATTTTTTACTGTCATTCCTTCAGTTACAATAAGGAGTCCCATGGCTCCGCTGAAGCAATATTCATAGAGATGTTTTAAAGGATTAACAAAAAGGAAGAATAGAGTGAATAGATGACTGATTAATGCTAATACTTCTGAAAAGTAGAAAGGTGAGACATTGAGAGAAAAGAAGCGGGACATTCTGAAAAACTGAGGGTGAAAGAATAGAAATGTAGTAAGACATTAAAACCAGAGAAATAGGCAGAAAAAAAAAAAGGATCAGGAGAATGAACAGAAAATAATAAGGCCATCCTAAAAAATTTACTTTTTTCTTTTCCCCAGAAGCCTCTCTCCTCACCTTGGAATAGGTGTTTCATTTTTTGAAATAAGTTGGATAAATAAGAAGAAAAGGTTGAAAAGTAATTTCAAGTCCATAGAGCAAACCCTAGGATAGATTGTTTTTCCCTCACAAGCCTTTTATCCAGAAAGCTTTAAGGTCTTATGGTTTTGGCAATAATTATAGCAGTAACAATAATAATACTGCCTAGAGGCTGTTTTCCCCTTGGCAGCATGTGTGTACCAATCAGTTTGTCATAATAATATCTTCAAGTTCACATACTAATTTGCATGAATCCATTTCTTAGTCTACAAAAGGGCTCTTTCATGCCCTTGGACCTCAGTGTATTTGGGACTGTCTATGTGGACATCTGTGTTAATGAGTTACTTTTAGGTCAGAACAAAGAAGTTCTTGCTTTAACTTATTATGTATATTTGAATATTTTAGCTGTGCATTTGAATGTATATATCACAGATATATGTAGAAACTTCTTTGGGATGTGAAAACCCAGATCGTTAGGGTAAGAGTATGACACTTTGTACTTGTAAAAATTCTTTAAAAATAGGATATCTACCGTGGCTTCCCTGGTGGCGCAGTGGTTGAGAGTCCGCCTGCCAATGCAGGGGACACGGGTTCGTGCCCCGATCCCGGAAGATCCCACATGCCGCGGAGCGGCTGGGCCCGCGAGCCATGGCCGCGGAGCCTGTGTGTCCGGAGCCTGTGCTCCGCAACGGGAGAGGCCACAGCAGTGAGAGGCCCGCGTACAGCAAAAAAAAAAAAAAAAAAAAAAAAAAAAAATAGGATATCTACCTAGTTATTTAAAAGGGTAATTTTGGTACTGCTGGTTAGCAGGTGGATTGTGTGAGAGAACCCTTCCTACTCTAAATTCTGTGATTTTTGTGTTGTCTTGAGATCTATTAGCTGTATGTATTATGTGGTTTTAATAGCAATCACTGTACTTTATAATTCATTGAATCCTTTTTATTTTAATGATGTTATTAGGAGTTGAGGATGTGAGTGAGGAAGGAGGCAGAGAGAGCAATGGGAACATTTCATTCAACCTCCTTAAGGCATACCAGGGCCAGAAAATCCAAGGGTATTATTCAGATACTCTGAGGCATAAGAATCAATCCTATGGAGGAGAGGCAGCATATATGTGCTGGAGAGGAAGCTGTGGAGCAGTGGGTCTGGAGTCAGGAAAAGGGCAAAACAGGTTTCTTACTCTTCATTTTAAAAGCTCAAAATTATACAATGTTGATGGGAAATATTACGATGAAATATACCCATTTTTCCCCACATGTCACAATAAACAGAGAAGTCAAAATTCAGTTGACTTTTTAAACTAGGACAATGATGTATTTAGACTATAATGGCAGGAAAAAAACTATTGTTAGAATTTCGTGATAGAGCTCTTTAAAATGGCTTTATCCTATCTTCAAAAGTCTTAAAGGGGAATACTTTCTCATTTGCTTTCATATTACTAAAAGGACTCTTGCTTTTATATGAAAACTAGTTCTCATTTTTAATGCACTAATTGACTTAATACTACTGAAGCTTTAAACCCATTCTGGGTATCATCTTATTTTCCTAATTATTATTATTTCATTGCTACTGAGCATCAGTAATATGCTAGATATTATCTTCTTAGCTCTTCCTAAAAGTTAATAAAAATATAAAGGTTCTCTACCCTTTTGGTGATTCCAACACTTAATTATCTTAGTCATTAACTCTTGTCAAAGCCATTATCACTCTCTGGATTTCCTTTACGTACTAGATATGAAGTTAACCAGTTAGAACATCTATTAGATGGTAGGCTGCTTAAGGAAAAGATTCATTTTTTTTCACATAGAAATGCTTAATAAATGCTTATTGGATGAAAAAATGGATGGATCAATTACTTGTATAGGTTTAGCAGAAGTTCAGCTTTTGAAAATGGATTCCATGCTTACATTTTCCCCTATAATTTCATTCTGAATTGTATTGAACTATCATTTGAGAAGGTATATTTTCTAGGTTTTTTGTGGCTATATAACAATACAAATCTTACAAATTCTATATATCCATTAGATAAAGATGAAGAAAATAATTTTCAAGAATACAGATTTCATTAGGTTTAGGACACTAATAGGAAAGATCCAAAGGGAGAAAATCTATTAATGCTGGCTATAATTATAGACTGAGCTTCTCATTCCATGAACAAATTACATCAGTTCATAAAGAAGGGTTTGGAGTTACTGGAAATAATGTTGAAAACATACAGCATTTCCAAAGAAATATAGGATAAAAGCAAAACCAAAAGTTGTTGAAACTAGATCAAACTATGAAGGAGAACTGCAAAATAAATGACCTGACTCTAAATGGAAAATTGGAAAAATAAAGATATAAATGCCAAATTAATAGAACTGTGCACTAAAACAGGTAAATTTTACTCTATGTAAATTATACTTTGATAAACCAGACTAAGAAAAAGGACTTTTTAAAGTATAATGCCATTATGAAAAATTTTCCCCCATTACTATGGCTTCAGTAAAGTCATGGAACTCATTACCAGAAGGGGGTGATTGTAAACTTAAAAATATTTCTATCAAGATTAAGAGTACTGACTTTGAGGTCAGACAAATATGGAAAGCTGAGTTATGTTATGTTACTTTGGGCTAATTTAAAAAACACATATGAACACCAGCTTATTCATTGGTGAAACTTAGAAAAGAGTAGATATGTGAGAGTTATTGTGAGAATTTAGCATGATAATGTATATGACACACAACATATAGCCTCAAACATTTTGCAATCAAGAAAGCCTTCACAGAGAAGAGTGACTAGAAAGGACATTACTGGCAAAGAGAATAGAATGAACAAAGGGATTGAGACAAATAAGAAAATCACATGTAGTTCGAATGCAGTATTGGATTTCTGAAAGGGAGAAATGGAAGACACATCTAGAAATGTGGGATATCACCAGATGGTGGATGGTGTTAAATGTTATTTTAAGGAGTTTGGATTTTATTCAATGGGTAATGAAAAGCAATTAAACATTTTGGTGTATTAGAACAACATGATTTAAATTGGACTTTATGAAGATTAATTTGGCAGCAATCTATAAGGACAGATAAGAGGTGAGAATGGCTAGATGTGGGAAGTCCATCTAGGAGATTAATACCACACATAAGTGATAATGAAGTCTTAATTAGAATGGTAGTGGTGGTGATAGTAATAATGCAAAAGGTATAGATTTGGGGGATGTTTTGTTGGTAGACTTGATAGGATTTGGCCTTGGAAATGGAAGATAGTAAGGGGCAAGATAGAGAAACAAGTCAAAGCTGTTTTTGAGGTCTACAACCTGGGCGTCTTAGAGTGTTCCTGAGCCATTAAAGAGATTTTATTAGAAGATTATGGGTTCTGCTCAAGACATTTTGTGCTTGAGATACAAACATGAGAGATATCCAGGTGGGCATTTTGGTCCATCTATTGTAAATACAGATCTGGAACTAATGAGAGAGACTGTGATATAGTTTTGGTATTTTTCTGATTTATGAAGAGGACTGAGGACAGAGCCTTGGGGGGTTCTTGGCATTTAGAAGACAAAAGGAGGAAGCCAATGAGACAGAAAAGAATGTTTTCTGAGAAACCAAGTTCAATAATCTATAAAGGCAGGAGCTTGATTAATGAAAGTTCAAAGTGTGAGACAGAGAGGACATGACGGTGTGGAGACTGAGGATCAAGATGACTTATTCAAGAATAAACACTATTTTCTTGGCTTCTGTACTTTTGTGCCCCCACAGTTATCCTCCTATTTTTCTGACCAACGTGATTTCTAACCATTAAGCCACTGACTTTTTCTCAGTCATCACTGTAGATGACCTTTCAGTAACATCCTGTTATTGACCTCTTGAAAGTCCTTAACTAATACCTTCTATGTAAAGCACAAATCTCTATTTCTAATCCTTGTCTTTTTCCTAAATCTTAGCCGTTCATTTCTAACCATCTACACAGTCATTTTCACATGTGTGTCTACCTGATACTCAAACTCAGCATGGCCCAATAGTCCCCTCTTTCCAAAGCAACTTCTATTTTGGCTTCATTTCACCATTCTCTCAGTTGTGATGGCTAATTTTATGTGTCAACTTGACCGGGCCACAAGATGCCACACTTTTGGGTAAACATAATTCTGGGTGTGTCTATAAGGGTGTTGCTGGATGAGATTAACATTGAGTTGGTAGACTGAGTAAAGCAGAGGTCCTCCTCTTTTTGTTTAAAATTTATTATTACTTTATTTTATTTATATTTGGCTGTGTTGGGTCTTCGTTGCTGCACACGGGCTTTCTCTAGTTGTGGTGAGTGGGGGCTACTCTTCATTGTGGTGCTCAGGCTGCTCATTGCGGTGGCTTCTCTTGTTGCAGAGCACAGTCTCTAGGCACATGGGCTTCAGTAGTTGCGGTGCGTGGGCTCTAGAGCACACAGTAGTTGTGGCGCACAGGCTTAGTTGCTCTGCAGCATGTGGGATCTTCCAGGACCAGGGCTTGAACCCATGTCCCCTGCATTGGCAGGTGGATTCTTAACCACTGCACCACCAGGGAAGCCCAGAGGTCCTCCTTAATGTGATGGGTCTCATCTAATTAACTGAAGATGTAAATAAAACAAAAAGGTGGAGCAAGAGAGAACTTAGCCTGCCTAAGCAGGGACATCAGTCTTCTTTCCTTGGACTGAAATTTACACCATTGGCTCTCCTGGTTGTCAGGCCTTCGGAATCAGACTAGAACTACATCACTGGTTTTCCTGGGTCTCCAGCTTGCTGACTGCACATCTTGAGACTTTTCTCAAGCCTCTATAATCATGTGAGTCAATTCCTTATATAAATCTAATTCCTTGGTTCTGTTTTTCTGGAACCCTAACTAATATACTAAGTTACTATAGTTTGAAACCTTTCAAGGAACTTTGATTTTCTCTTCTCTTTCATGTTAATCATTAGTAAGTTTTTCAGCTTTGGCCACCACTCTTAACACTCTTCTTCGTTTCCTTTGATACTACTCCAGGGGGCAATTGAAGTCTTCTTCAAATTACATTCCTGTTTCTTCTCATTTCAGTCTGTTCCATTTGTGGCTGCCAGATTAGTCTATCCAAAGACAATTTGGATCATGTCAAACAATTTCAGTGGCTTTTCACTCTCTACTTAAATAAATGCAAATTTATTAGCCTTTCAATAAATATTCTCCATAAAATAGTTCCAGTTTGTCAGAGGGAATTAAGACTCCCTTATTTGAGGGGCTTCCCTGGTGGTGCAGTGGTTGAGAGTCCGCCTGCCAATGCAGGGGACACGGGTTCGTGCCCCGGTCTGGGAAGATCCCACATGCCACGGAGCGGCTGGGCCCGTGAGCCATGGCCGTTGAGCCTGCAAGTCCGGAGCCTGTGCTCTGCAATGGGAGAGGCCACAACAGCGAGAGGCCCACATACTGCAAAAAAAACAAAGACAAAAACAAAAAAAAACTTCCTTATTTGGATTCAAAACAATTAAGAACACAAGAAAAAGATTAGGGGAGATAGCAAGGAGAAAAGGGTAGAAGGAAGTAACTGGTTCAGCAGCTATAAAACCAAGTCAACTGATTTTATTGGAGGCACACTATATATGAAACCGTGTAACTCAGATTGGGACTTGAACCCATGGCCTTTTAATTGAGATCACACACCTGGTTTCAGGACTTAATGAAGTTCAGGTTCTTGATGTCTCATCGTTGCAGAAATAATTCAGTGAGAAACAAACTGATAGAAGTGGATTTCTTTAGAGAGAAACACACTCCACAGATAGAGTGTGGGCCATCTCAGAAGGCGAGAGCGGCCCCAGGATATGGGGTTGTCAGTTTTTATAAGGGTAAGTAATTTCATAGGCTAATGAGTGGGAGGAGTATTCCAGCTATTTTGGGGAAGGAGTGGGGATTTCCAGGAATTGGGCCACCACCCACTTTTTTGACATTTATGGTCAGCCTTGGAACTGTCATGGTGCCTGTGGGTATGTCATTCAGCTTGATGATGTGTTACAATGAGCATATAATGAGTCTCAAGGTCTAGTGGAAGTCAACTTGTCTGCCATCTTGGACCTGTTTGGTTCTAATCAGTTTATGTTGTGTCTTCCGGCCATGTCATTCTTTTAAATGTTGTGCCCTGCCCCCTTCCCTCCTGTTTCATATATATGGCAAAAAACTCAATCTACTCAAAAGTGCTGAGCAGAAACAACAATCAAGAAAGGTCACCACCATTGAAGGGACTTCTATTTGTTTGAAGAAAAAGATTTCAGAAGATACTAGAAAAAGATGATCTCTCATGGATGGATAATACAGTAGGACTTTACCCTATTTGATCAGGATTCATAGTGAATATTTCATTCAGTACTAGGTATTACCCTATAGGATGGATAGAGAAAAAAATGGAGAACATTCTTAGGAGTGTAAGCATAATGTTGAGTAAAGGAAAGAACTTTATGTCATTAAAATCCACATTATATATCATGTTATATGGGATATTGCTGAAGAAACTGATGATGTTTTATATGCAAATGAGAAGATTTAGAGGGACCTGAGATGTCTTTTAAATATATAAAGAATAATCAAGAAGAAAGGTAATTTAACTTGTATATTATGGCCCAGACAAGCACATTAGGACAAATGGGAGAAAAGAAGATAGATTTATGCTCAATGTAGAAAGAAGTTTCTTATAGTCAGTGCTGTCAAAAGGTGCACTAGGTTACTTCAGGAAAGAGTGAGTTTTCTGTCATCAAATATTTTAAATTTATTTTGAGAAGAATATTACAGGGTTAATTCAAACATTAATAAAAGTATTGAGCCACATGACCTCTAAGGTGTCCTCCAAAACATGGTATCTAGGATTCTACCCTTCTAATGCAGATTTAGCCCAATCCCTTTAACTTTACCATAGGTTCCTGCCAGACATGGCTACTCAGAATCTCTTATATTTATACCTTCCCAACTCAATTCCTCTGCTCAGGTTCTGATCTTTTCCTGGAATGTTCCTTGGCTGACATACTCCAGCAGCTTGAATTGTACCTAGATTATTCTTCCTTATCGAATGTCTCCCAACTTAAGTATCTTCTCCTTATTATCCCAACTACTGGGTATGATATATTTAAATGAAAGAGCAGGAATGAACATAACAGAACATTGAAAAATCTTTGTCTTATTTCCTTTCCTCCTTCTTCCTTTCCTTCGTCTCTCCTCCCGCTCTTCCTTCCCTCCTCCTCCCCCCCTCCCCTTCTCTCTCTCTCTCTCTCTCTCTCTCTCTCTCTCTCTCTTCCTATCTTTCTTTCTCTCTTCCCTTCAAGTTTAAATATTGTTATAAATAGTTGACTGGGGCAAGTTCCCGTGGTTCCAGTTGTGAAGGAAGGAAAGAAGGACAAACTAAAATAGAAAGAAAACACCACTTTCATAGCCTTGAGGAGCTAAATGAATTAAATTCACTTTAGGTTATTAATAAATTGGAAAATATTATGACAGATGCAATAATTATCATTTTTGAGTAGTCATGAAAGGTGAAGTCCCCAAGGACACAGCTCTGGGATTTGGAAGGGATTTGAAAGGGCACAGCCTTCTGCCTTAAGGCAAGGAAGTTACAGTCAATGCCTTCTTATGGGAGAAGTAAAAGCTATACCCCTATAAAAGAGAAAGGTAAAGGACAAATTTAGTATTATGTGGATCTTTTAAACACTGGTCCCCAGTAAGAATATGATGGATTGAAATAGTACTTAAGCATTCAAAAGATGTTTTTATGTACAACTTGTCATCTGATTATCACAACAGTGAGGTAAGCAGACATCCTAATCCTCATTTGCAGATAAGAAAACTCAAAGTCAGTGAGGCTAAATGATCAGGATCTTTAACATTTTATTCCAATAAACTTCCCCCCCATATGAAAAATGATTCATTAGTGATTTGCTATGAATTTTTGAAAAATTCTGGCACCAAGTATGAAATTTTCTTCTTTTCATGGTAGTGGCAAATTACAAGGAGAAAATAAGCTCAAAAATGTTGTATTATTAATAGTATTCCTACTAAGTAAACCAACTCTATCCTTTGAAGATCTCATCCAAGGTAGCAGACAAAAAAATCTCATCGCATTTCACAGATGGGAAAATGAAAAGGAGTCAGTAAGTAAAAAAGATGAGTGGTTACAAAGAAAAAGGAGAAAGGAAAAGAAAACAAAGAAAAAAAGAGAAAAGAAATAGGGCCGAGCAGTGGATTGCTGATGGAGGCTTGGTTTTTAAGCAGGAAGGAACTGTTGATAGACTGAGTACTACCATAAAACAAGTAGAAGTAATATGATGCCAAGATTTGATTTTGCAATTAGGAAGAAACTGGTGATTGCCACTTTTAATTGAAGGCAAAAGATGTGACTAAGGAGATGAAATCCACTGTTTTGAGAGATCTGGCCCAAAAGAAGGTATTTATTTATTGGTAGAAAATGCAACATTGTAAAACAGAAAAAAATAAACCAATAAAACTGTCTTATGCATTTAAGGCAGAGAATTAAGAATGAATAGATACTGAAAAGACAAAAGAAAATCAATACAAGTGGGTTAAAGAAGTAGAATATTTAGAAGATAGGAAAAAGAGCACAAAAATAGAGCAGGAGAAAAGAAGAGACTAAGGTAGCTTGTCTTATTGGAGCTTTTCCATCAATCTTAGAACACTGTTTAGCTTGTACTAGTATTTGTTTTACGAAGGATAGTTTGAAGAGGAGAAAAGGGAAGATGGAAATGCTGATGCCCAAAGAATCAAGCTTATGTGGCAGAAGGAAATGAGAAGAAGCCAAGAATACTGTGGGATTTACAAGCTTGAAAATAATGGGAAATTCTTGGCATATCCATTATGGAATGTATATGAGATATTTCGAAAGAGTTAGATACAAGTATTCCTAGCAGCAGCAAGGATTCAGTTGATATAAGAAAGCATGGCTTTGATGATTCTATGATTTTCTTCAGCAGTCCCTTTGGGCCCAGGAAATAAATAGAAATTAGATAGTGGCTATTACCCTGATCAGAGGTTCAGAACATACTTTCTTGATATAACCGTATAACGAGCTTCCAAGGGAGACCAACAAATCTTCATTCTCTAAAATCTCCAAGACTAGAATAAACAATGAAGTTCCTTTGAGTAGTGTGATCCCATGAATAATAATTTTGATCACCATACATCAAAGTTCTCTCCTCTAAATAAATAAAAAAGGACAGAGATTATTCCTTCTAATCATGGTGTATTTTCCATTAGTCCAATTATTAATCTCTGCATGCAGTAGGTATTTAATAAATGTTTTGCTAAATAATTCTAAGGCTTTGGAGCAATTGAAACACCTTTAATGAAGCTTATGATTTTTCTGCTTAAAGATGCCCTTTCATCATTAGTATATTTGTTCACTATTTTCCTTACATATTCTACTAAGCTAAATTCACATACTCTTTGGCTCTAAAACCAATGTATATTTCAATTTCAGTAAGATATGGTACCTGTAATTCACTGCATCTTATTTTAAGCTTGTCATATTAAATACATAAGAAACCTTGTTAGGGACTTCACTTGTGGCTCAGTGGTTAAGAATCTGCTTGCCAATGCAGGGGACACGGGTTCGATCCCTGGTCCAGAAAGATCCCACATGTCGCGGAGCAACTAAGCCCATGTGCCACAACTACTGCGTGCTGCAACTACTGAAGCCCCCACGCCTAGAGCCCATGCTCCGCAATGAGAGAATCCACCGCAATGAGAAGCCTGCGCACTGCAATGAAGAGTAGCCCCCACTTACCACAACCAGAGAAAGCCTGCACGCAGCAGTGAAGACCCAAAACAGCCAAAAATAAATAAATAAATACATAAATTAAAAAAAAAAAAAAAGGAACCTTGTTAGGCTCCAAGATTTTATCCTAGAATTGGGAGAGGTTTTGATATTTAAAAAAAAAATTCTCTCAAAATTTCAGACTTCCTTTGCCAATTCATTTCTTTCTTAAGAAATGATCACTTCAAACAAAAAGAAAGAAAGAGAGAAAGAAATGATCACTTAATTTAAACTGTAAATTCATTATTATTTAGTTTCATAATAATATCAAAAAAAAGTAGATTGTAATTTTTTTTTCTCCTACTGAATTTAGCAGTTGAAATCTTCTCTTATAATTTGGAAAATTTCCACATTTTTCAGAACTTCTAAATAGATAATGTTTTGCAATTCCTCAATTTTTTTCCTCAATTTTTTTCTATATAAAAGAAAAATAAGCCCTATAGTGTGGTCCCTCAGTTTGGAGTTTGTCTTTCTATTAGTGTAGGGAAAAAAATAGTCTTAATTTTTACTTTGAGGCTACAGATAGTAGGAAAATTTCCATGTTAATTTTCACACATATTCCCTTCAATCCTGGTTTTATAAAAACATAATAGAAAATACTGGAATACATCAAGTTGGCTGACACATTTTGGAACTCTTAGATGCCTTGAATAATGATTGAGACCTTTGGGTTATTATATGTACCAAGTCTTTTGAGGTTCATCCACTTCTATTTTCCATCTAAAGGAGACCTTGGTCCTTGTGACTTCTGAAAGGACAAGCCCCAATGTCCCAGATGCATTCCCCTTTCATCATCTAATCTGAGTCATCTCACTTACCTTCTAAGGCCACGTATCTCTTGCTGTTCTCTGTTGCATGAAGTGGCCTTTAGGCTTCAGAAAATTTAAAGGTCATTTTCCTTTCTTTGAAACCTCACTTCGTTTTGTTACTTACAGTTTCAGTTTCAGTAAAAGAAAACAGAGAGGTGAATTGTTATTTTACTGGTGATAACCAGAGATTTGGGGAGTACCTCTGAGAGTTGGGTTCAACCCTGGGTCACAATGCCGGTGTCCCAGACTGAGTTGCCTTGCCTTTTAAACACCATAAACTATAACCCAACAATGGCATGGTATTCCTGGTGTGAAATGAAAGTTGTTCCATAAGAAATTGCTTCATCATAGAAAACATTTATAAGGAAGAAAAGAAGTGAGCTCACTGAATAAGCAATGAAAATTAGGATAGGGCTAAATCATTTTGCCTTCCAAAGCTGAGTTCTTAAAAAGATTTTGGGAAATTAACATCCACTACTGCTTTATAGTAAGGTTCTTTCCAAGATAAATCATTAGATATTTACCTAAAGTGGAGCCTTTTGTGGTAAAGAGAAAGCAGTAGGTATTACCTTATAAATTCCCTTTTGTTTGTTTGTTTTGAACTTCTTTTCTACTGTTGGTAGTAAGATCTTATAAAATATTATATCTTTTCTAAAGCTGCAAAGTACATTTTCCAAGCCTGTTAACCCTGTAGCTTTATAAAATTGCACTCTGATCCATTATTTTATAATCATTACATACCTGAATGTTGCCTTTCATTCATTTTCTGACATCAACAGGTTACTAATCGCATGAAATGAATACTGATTGGATGGTCTATTTGCCATGAAATCTGATTGGCTAATTGCTCAGACGCACAAAGGTCACTTGCTGAATAGTTTTGTACTTTAGTCCATATTGTCCCATGTTCTCTTTCAGCCCTTATTTCTGAGAACATTATTTAGCAACAACAAAAACAACAAAAAACAAATCCACACATCAGAATTCTAACCAAGAGCCCTTGCTTCCTCCCAACCTCCAAGGCAGAACTTCAGCTATGGAAATTACATTATTCTTTTTCTGGCACTTTCGCAGTGCCATAGTCAATCACACAAGGATACCTTCACATAGGTATCTAAAGAAGACCAACCTTTGTGTGACTAGGGGTCTGATGGTAAAGATGTCACTAATGATGGACAAGTGTAAATTGGAGGTTCAAAGTGTACTCGTGTCAATCACGTTTACAATCTCATTGAAAAAACATCAATGCCTTCACATTTTATTCCTCTTTGAAGGAGAGAGAAGCTAGAGAATAACACTTCATCATCATTACCAATGTATTCTGCAGATAGGCAAGGGATAGCTTTGAGACATTCCGAGGCTTTCATCAACTGTTATTGGCGAACAAGAGGCAGTAACACCTTTATGCAACTGGTGGGTGCGCATAATGGATGAACTGTGCGTAAAGAAGAAAACATTTATAGACAGAAAGGCAGGGATGGGAGGCAACTGCAGGAAATGCAGATGGTATGACTCCTGTTCAGGAGACACTTTGCCAAGTTCTTTCACTTCACATTTTAGGAACTGAGCTTCCGAATCATCTGGATGCCTATTGCGAGCTTGCACTGATTTTGAACATTGTCTCCTAAGAGAGAGATTCCTTAGTTAAATATTTAATTATTTATTTTAAATGAAAGGAGGGAAAATCCTCCAAATGACCCATGATTCTTCTGGTACAGAAGTTAATGAAACAACTGAAAAGTGAGACCCCCAGAGGTTCTCGGCATACCCAATTCCCATTTTCGATACTCTGGTTTCTCAGTGTTTCAACCTTTTCCTGTGTTCAGTTTCCCCCTTTATTGTTTGCCTCTTTCTTTGTCCTTCTTTCCTTCTCTGAGCCTCCATCCCCCATTCCTCCAGCCTCTCCAATTACCAGCAGTGCTGATTGTATTCCTCCTCTTTCTCTTTTTATCTTCCTCATTGTCTCAGCCAGGGCTTTTCAGGTACCTGAGAATTTTATTTTTAACTGCTTCCTCCTTTTCTGTTTATCTGCCTGTCACTGTCTTTGCTTGCTTCAGCCTCCTCCTGTGGGTGAACTTTTATCTCTTTTCTCTGTCTTAACCAATCATTGCCCATGGTGGCATTTTTCTTTCTTCTTCCTTTTTTTAATCCAGTCTAAGGCAAAGTATGAATAGCCTGTCAGAGAGGTCATTTGAGATTCTATTTAAAAATGAAGTTACAGAAAACCAAACTTTTCAATATCCTTTTCTTGCTGCCTCCACCAAAACCAAACTACAACAAAAAACAAAATCTCAGCTCAAAACCTCACTTGCTGAAACACAAAAAGGAAAACAGAGATGGATCATTTCAGTCATTATCAGAGGATCCCATCATCTAAGGTGACGTTTAGCAGTATAAATTAATTAGTGGCTGAATTGCAAATCACGTTTTGCTTTTAGGTTTTGTGCTCTTCAGTGTTAAGGTTTCTGATGATCATGCATTGAATCAACACATATTTACAGAGGGGGTTGCCTGAGAGTAGGGTTTTCCAGGATAAGCAGTTAACATTTAGTCAGAGAAAGGGCAATGCAGAGGGAAGGGCAGAGCACGTGAGAGGGTGGTAGGGTAGAAACACAGGTAAGGGTAGAACCACAGAGTGTTCTCTGTGTCAGCACAAGGGCAGAGATGTTAACATGAAGGCAATGGGAAACTACTGATGGTGGTTAAACAGAAATGGCACATGGCTAATTTATATCTGAAAACAATCATTTTCCGTGCAGAGAATGAACTAGAGAAATGTCAGAGAGGAGGCAGGAAAACCAGTTAGGACGCTCTTGCTGTATCCTACACAAGACATGATAAAAACAAAAAAGGTAGAGAAATAAGAACAATTCAAGAGATATATGTCACAAGTTTAGTGACAAGTTGGGTATAAGGAGTAAGAAAATGGGAAGAGTCTGGTATGACACTCAAGCTTCCGTCCTGAGTGAGTTGAGGTATCACGCACAAAGAAAGAAAATTCAAGAATAAAGATGGATATGGATGGAAAATATGATGAATTTAATTTTTTACATACTGGATTCAAGTTTATTTTGGGAATAATCAATGGGGATTTTTATCAAAGAGTTAGCTATATGAGCCTACAACTCAGGGTAGGGGTCTAAACTGGAATTCAATTCTTGGAAGGCACAGAACGTAAATGGAGCTGTAAATAAATTGAATTATCCAGCGAGAACAGATACAATTAGAAGAATAAGCCTTTTTCGTCCATTTTACAAATGTTAAAACATATTGAGGGTCTACTGTAGGTACAAAGAAATTAGGGAATTTAGATCTGTGGTGAGGAGAGAAAGAAGAAGAAATGATCCTTGTCAATTCATTCACATTTATTTATGTATTCAATAAATATTTATTATACTATTTTTTTTTTTTTTTTTTTTTTGCGGTACGCGGGCCTCTCACTGTTGTGGCCTCTCCCGTTGCAGAGCACAGGCTCCGGACGCGCAGGCTCAGCGGCCATGGCTCACGGGCCCAGCCGCTCCGCGGCATGTGGGATCTTCCCGGACCGGGGCACGAACCCGTGTTCCCTGCATCGGCAGGCGGACTCTCAACTGCTGCGCCACCAGGGAAGCCCTATTATACTATTAATACTAGGAATCCAACTGCTTCTTGATCACAAATAGTTGGAGATGAGATTTTAAAAGATTTTGAATAATAAAAGGCCAATAGCCTCTTAGATGATTAAAGAGACTCAGGGAAAAAAAATCATATTAAGGGTGGGCCTTCAAGGTAGCTACCATTGAGTTGGTGGGAAGAGGATGTAGAGCTTAGAAAGCAAAAGGAACAAAACATGTTTGAGTGTTAGGTCCCCAGAAGAACATTGAGCATTGTTATTAACACAAGTTGAGGACTCAAAGAAAATAGATCAGAAACCTACAAAGATATTTAGGGAACTGTATCACAAAAGAAATCATGAGCTCAGATTGAAAAAGCCAGATTTTCTGGGAAAAGAAGTAATTTTTGAATTTCTATATAATTGAGAAATTGGTTGAAGAATTTTATTGTTAGATACTTTTTTAAAACCTTGGGCTACCATGAGCAGAAGCTGAGCTTCAAAAGTTGTGTAGTCTTCAAAGAGAACATATTTCCAAATTCCTGCTTCAGATGTCATCAAGAAAATGGTAGGTGAGTGATAGCCTCTCCTACCCCTCACAGAGGCTAGATCTAGGAGCCACTGAGAAAAAAAGTGGGCAAGAACCCAAAGTCAGAGAGGCTCAACAACCACCAGGTTGGGGGGATGGGGCTTTTATAATATAACAGCCAGTGGAATTTTGGAATTGTCTTGGACCCATGGCCAATATTTATCTCCCATTCATCCCTCTTCCCAGTGAAACAGTGTATTGCAACTATACCATCTCTGCTCCATCACTGTATATTAGGGGTATACAGGATGGGAGAAGGGAGGAGAGAGACAACTTATCTTTTTATGTCCTCATTTGTTGAACTGGAAGGAACAATATCTGGACCTCATGGGTAAGGCTGTGGAATCTGACTGAGGTGCACACAGTGACTGGGCTGTCTCCCTAGGGAGGGGGTCATGGTATTCTGTGTGAAAAAAGAAGTCTGTGACTATCTGGAGGCCAGAAGGGCCGACTGTGGCAGAGAAAATGCTTTGTGTTTACTGTATCTCATTTCATTTACTTCTATCTCATTTCATCTCATTTCATTTACTTCTTTCTCGGCACAAATGAAACCGCATTTTTAGCCTTCTCTGCAGTCAGGTAGGGTGAAAAGAGGGAGTTGTGGCCAATGAACTATGAGTGGAAGTGAAGTGTGCTTCTTCTGGGCTAAGGCAGTTATGAGCTAGTGGCCTACCCTGTCCACTCCCTCTTTCCCCATCACAGTGACTTTGGAGGCCATATTTATAGGATGACAGAGCTACAAGGTGCAGAAGAATGATACATGTAGGATGTAATATAAGGGCGGAATACATTTTTATTGTGTTAAGCCATCGAGATTTCAGGAACTAGAGTGTAAGTTAGGATTAATTATCCTGACTGATTTAGATAGCTTTCTTCTCTCTTCTCCACCCCACATAAGAATAATAAAAACATCTACTAAATAAATAATATAATTAGAATTCACATCCTCAAAGTTTAGGAAACATTCATCAAATAGAATGTAGTTTTACTATATGTTTCATTTATAGAAAGGTTTCTTGGATGATTTGTGGATTCCTGTTCATGCTATCATATGATTAAGCATCGGGACTTATTTTATCTATATGTCAAATTCTGCATCATACTTAAAAATGATACTTCTGATATGGGATATTTAATACAGATATATTTTTCAATAATGAAAAAATGCTTGAATACAGAACTTCTTTCTATTTAAACAATTGCATGGAATGGCTCCCTTATCCTTGTATACATAAAAATCTTCAAATCCTTCAAATTTTTCCAGCAAGTCAGAACTTCTACTTTTCTTCTAAGCTTTTCTGTACATAAGGGCAATAAGAAATTGTATGTCTGTGATGTTTCTAAAGCTACATATGTGTTTCCTCTCTAATCACACTCTACCTGGATGACTTTCTATTCTGATAATGTCTACATTGTCCCTTTCCCTCTACAACTATGAGAAGCTCCATCTCATCCCAAAGCTTTCTAACTGCAAGAAAACCAGATAAATGTAAACCACTACAATGGGTAACTTCTTTATGCCTTGATTTTAGTGATAACAAAATCACATAAAAATTTTCACTTCAAATGCTCCCAAATGGATAACTTATTGTCATTCTGAGCTACTATATTTCCCTTAATGACACAGTTAATTCTCTTCTTAGAGCGTTTCATTTGGTTCCATGTACACATGGAAACAATAAGCATACTTAAAAGAGTAGTAGCAAGCAACAACCAATGAGTGCTCTTCCAAGCTTGCTTCTGGAACAAGTTAAACATTGGCTATCAAAGCAGAGAACAGAATGATCCCAAGGTAAGGCTTCCTGATAATGATTAATTGTGGGTGGATTTAGCATGAATCCTTTAGAAAGGTCATAATCTTGAAAATTAGAGAACTATAAATACATACTGGATTTCTAATTTCCTTCATTTTTATTAGGAAAACAATACTTCAATTATCAACATGGCTAATATTTTGCAAGCTCTGAGTTGACAAGGGTTCTTGTAGTTAGTTGAGTTACAAAAAAAGTCATCCACATGTCTTTGCTTGTTTTCATCAACACCATCTATTTTGTTATCTCTCCTATGTTGTTGCGACTGTCTAAAAATGTATTTGAAAACAATTAAAACTCTTTCACCCTGCAGAATGTTTTGATTCCCTTTCTCTTGAGGTTTCTGCTTCTTTCCAATGAAACTATAGCATTTCTCTAAATGAGAGGTGCACAGTGATATCAAACAGACAATTCATTTCTTAAAGGACATTCAATTTTCACACTAAATGAGTTGTTCTGAGGATGAGGGTACAGTTCAAGTTATGTGGCAAATAGAACTAAAGAAAGTGAAAGAAATTCACAGGGAGAGAAAAGAAGCAGGAGAAAAAGGGAAAAGTGAATAGCTTATGTTCTGTGTATAATATAAATAAACAGAAAATAAATGCTGGCTACATCCTTGGTGATTTTTCTGTTTCAAGGAAACAACCACCACAATTATAGTTTTCATCATACTTCATGCAACATACCTGGAAGGGACTTCTTTCCAAGAAGATACTGGTAATTTGACAAATATCACTAGTTAATAAATAGTACTTTTAATTTGTACTAATAACAAAGCTTGATACTTCAGATGAAGCTTGATACTGGACACTACATTAGTACTAACATCCAAAAGGACACATAAATCTTCTTGATGGAGTTATTTTTCTATGCTCTTTGTCAACCTGTTAGTAATTGAAAAGTATTCTATCAAGGAACTAGATTCATAGAGTCGGTCTCCTCTACAGTGCTAAAGAAAAAATCTTTGACAGTGTGCTGGAATTCCTGGGTGCAGCCTGGTATATCCTTATTGTCAGTGACCCAGGCATATTGTACAAGGGTTTGTAGTAGGTCTATTTCCAGGAGGGAACCATTGTTGTTTTGGCAATGTATCTTGACACCAGAGTTATTTTCTTCAATTCTTAGATGTAAAATAGACTGGATAGGACAGCTTGTTTTGTAGTCCCGATTTTTAACAGTTAATATTAGTAATGATAAGTGGATCAACTTGGGCAGCAGACTTGACTTACAGCAAGTTAGAGTGACTCAGAAACAACCCAGGATCCTGTTAGAGGCATCTGATTCCTAGCAAAATGATCAAAAAGAATATTCCATGCATCATTTGGGGCTGTAATGTAAGTGGAGAAAAGTCCTTGCATAGGATGAACATTTAGGATCAGCCTTAAGATCTAGAGAGGTTTCTGAACTGAGTGTGTTGAGATGACACATAAAGAGACTTGTGTGAAGATCAAGAGAATCCAGTTCCTAAGCAGCTTCCACACAGCTGACGATGGTTTTAAAAACATTCCTTTATTGATTCCTCCTTGAAATGTAATCCAGTCAGTGAGATAGAAATCTCTTTACACTTGAGTCTTATTTGTCATAATTATGCATCTTTAGGGTTTCATAATGACCAATTTAATCACTTTGCCGTTTAGAGGACTATAACAGCCAATCATGATAATAGGTTTGGTATTTGGTAGGAACCATTTAACGCCCAAGAGCCCTTATTCTTAGCCTCTTGATGCTACTTCAACTTGACAGGCAGCTTCTGATTAGCACATGTTGCAAAACCTTTGGTAAAATTCTCATTTCATTTAAATAAACTCTGTGACCTAGTAGTAGGCATGTTGTCTTGCAAAAAAGGTCACCATGTAAGAGAAGGTTTCTCCAAAATGCTTATTCTCTTCCTAGTCATCCATTATAACAATCTGAACACACCAATCAGCTTCTACTTCCTCAGGAATTCCAAGTGTAGCTTGGTTCTAATTGGCTGCTGATAATGTACCAGGACTTTCGAAACAAGCCCTGCCATTGTCATTGAGTGATATTGTGAAAGTCACAAGCTATGTCCACCTAAAACTTACCATTTTCCTATCACCAAAAGCACTTGCCAATAGCTTGTTACACAACATGATGAAAAACAGCACAAGATCTTAGGCCATTTGTTCTCCACCTTCAGTGGACATAAGGATAACCCAGAGAGTATGCTTTAAATGTAGATTCCCAGGGCTTACCCTCAGAGGCTCTTATTTATTATGTCCAGGATGGCCCTGGAAAACTCCATTCAACAAGCAACCCAGTGATTTTCATATAAGTAGCACAGGATTACATCTTGAGAATTATTGTATAAGGCCAATTACTGGTAGATTGGCTACTATAGGTAAAGATATCTCAGTATTTTATCTAAATGCATTGATAGAATGGTTTTCCTTTAAAAAAAATTTTCTGCCTATGCCTCCACTTCCTCTAAAGAATCCTTTTTCTAAATTATTTTGTAAATGAAAGTGTGAGTGCATTTATTTCCTTGGGAAAAAAAGAAAGTAAGAAAATACAGAGATTTTGTATTTACATTTAAAAGTGAAGAGAGATTAGATTTCGGAAAGCTTTGCCAAGGTCATAACTCACAGTATAGCGTCTGAGTATAAGATGTAGGTTCAAATACCATCTATGGCATTTACTAGATTTTAGTTATTTAACCCTCTAATCCTCAGTATCCTCATCTGTAAAATAGGGATAGTGATGTATATCTTATAGAATGCCATAAAAATTAAATGCAATTATGCTTATGTATATATACATATAAGATATATATATCTTAGCAAAGTACTTGACCCAGGGTAATCTTATATCTTCACTGTAATCATTAAGGGACCAGAAAGAAATGTTAACATCTTTGAATATCTTTATCTATCTGGGGAAAGGAAAGTGTGGCTTCAAGCCACACTCTCTAACCTAGTCTCCTATAAGTAAAAGTAGTAATGAACCAGAGAAGAAAAAAGTGCCATTTAAAGACCGACAGGCTGCAACTCTGGAGGGAATGCCTCGGGACTGCAATGCAGGTGGCTAAATGTGCTGAGGTTGGCCCATGTCCAGCAGTACCACTGCAAGCTCAGATGGCAGGAATACAGCAGTGCCCGGCTCTAGGGTAAAGCAGATCATTTGGAACTGTCTTCTTTTGCCCACATGTTTGCTCTTGCATATGCTACTGGATTTTTTTTTTCTCAAAAATAGCCCAGTGTCTTGTTCTGAAAGGAGACAGGTGGAAGTGGATAACAGGGCTGCAGGAACTGAGTCATTTTCTTTGTGGTCAGTATAGTTTGAGAAGAAAATGTGCAGCACACACAATTCTGTTATGACATACTTTATGAAGTATGTTAGCTGAAGAACAACACTTTGGGTTGTTTTCCCCAGATTAGATGTCCTCGTCCCCCAGCTCCAGCTCTGTGCCAGCAGCAGCCTGGTGTGACGCAGATGGGGACCCAATCAAAATGGCTGCCTAAGCCCTCATTTGCCATGACAGCTGTAGTTAATGAGGGCCAGAAGGTGGGTGAGGGCAATGTACTGATGATTCACAGAATTGCCACTCTCCCCAGGGTCAAAACTCTTTTTCTGCTGCTGTGGCTGCTGGTCTTCTTGCTCTAGTTTTGAAGATAGATGTTTGGGCTCCTACAGGTGAGTAAGAAGATCAAAGACACACTCCTTCCTCTAGTCTCAGTATTAAAGCCAGGATGACACCACTGAGTGGATTTGGTCATTCGAAACCTTAGTGTCTTCTCATATAATGCAAATAAATGCCAAAAGATTTCTTTTGCAAAATGTTTTCCCTATAGAAAACTTTTCAAAAATGCACTTATTTTGTGTAATGATGGCTCTTCTTCCATTGTGGAGGTTTATGATGTGATGCTGACATAGTTCATAAAGATGACAAAAGGGTAACAATGGAATAACTTGAAGTAAAAGTAAATTTATGGCAAGTCAAGGCTATCTTGAGGTGGATAATTAAGAGGTTGCCTTGACGTGACTACTCATAAATTTATCTGCTGCCCTAATTAAAGCTCTGTGTCGGGTTAACACCAACCTCCCTCAGGGCTCTCTGCCTTTTCAGTCACAGGACTTTGAGAACTTGGTGGAGACCCTCTTTTCTGCTTCTCTTCCTGTCTACCTGGCTCATACTGGTTGTATGGATGGGGGCAATCTCTCCAGCACTTGGTTTCAGGTTTCTAAAGCTTGATATAACATGCAGATATCTGGCCTCAAAGCCATGCATGGCTCAGTGTTCTATACTGTAAGCAGGGGATAATTTTACATTTCCCCTGCACACCGTATAGGGATATTCTTATTATTTATAAGCCAGTGTTTTAGAGCACAGAGATTCTTCAGACAAAATGAAAAATAAATGCTTATAAAAAGAAACAAATGGGGGCTTCCCTGGTGGCACAGTGGTTGAGAGTCCGCCTGCCGATGCAGGGGACACGGGTTTGTGCCCCGGTCTGGGAAGATCCCACATGCTGCGGAGCAGCTGGGCCCGTGAGCCATGGCCGCTGAGCCTGCGCGTCCGGAGCCTGTGCTTTGCAAAGGGAGAGGCCACAACAGTGAGAAGGCCCACGTACAGCACAAAAAAAAAAAAAAAAAAAAAGAAACAAATGGGCTTCCCTTGTGACGCAGTGGTTGAGAGTCCACCTGCCGATGCAGGAGACACAGGTTCGTGCCCCGGTCTGGGAAGATCCCACATGCCATGGAGTGGCTGGGCCCGTGAGCCATGGCCGCTGAGCCTGTGCTCCGAAATGGGAGAGGCCACAACAGTGAGAGGCCCACGTACCACAAAAAAAAGAAACAAACAACAATCCCTCTAAATTTTTCTAGTGGCAGTTTGAATATATGACATAAACCTGGGCTCAGCTCCAGTGTAAAATCCAACATGTCCTTTTGACAGCCTTGAAAATGTTAGGCAAAATTCCACCTTTGTTTTTCATTCCAACTGCTGTGTTACCTATGGCCATGAATTCCTCTGATTTGTGGTGTATCTAGGAGATGTAAGGAATTTAGTATTCCATAAAAGAATCAATTTCTCAAAAATTCTGACTATATTACATAGATTCAGATAATCTTATTAACATTTAATGGTTATGTAAACTAAATCCACCTATTCCTCTTTTGAAATTTGCTAATAACTTGTTGCTTGAAAGTTTTCTAAGTCATGACACTTCATGCTAACTTGATTTTTTATTTTCATAACTGTTTCCCCTGTGTTCTTAAAGGAACAGATTATTTTTCATTATAAAGATTAATGTGGGCTTCCCTGGTGGCGCAGTGGTTGAGAGTCCGCCTGCTGATGCAGGGGACACGGGTTCGTGCTCCGGTCCGGGAAGATCCCACATGCCGCGGAGCTGCTGGGCCCATAAGCCATGGCCGCTGAGCCTGCGCGTCCGGGGCCTGTGTTCCGCAATGGGAGAGGCCACAACAGTGAGAGGCTCGTGTACCGCAAAAAAAAAGAAAAAAAAAAAAAAAAAAAGATTAATGTGCATTTTTTTTTAACCTTTTGTCCTGAAAATTGTGACACTTTTGCAATGGGGGTTAGTTTTTTTTTAATTTAATGTAAAAAATGAGGTATCTTTTAAAATGTAAAATGATCTCCCATCCCTTTCCCTTTTCTTATTGGTATTCCTGACAAATGTATGAATCAAAACCAGAGTGTTGATTTATCTCAGCAGATGCATGTTATACTTGAAAAGAATGGTGCTGATAAGTCACATGAATGCAGACTCTTAGAAAAAATGCAGATTGTTTTCCAGGTTTGAGTTCTGTTTTGAGAGTCTAAAAATTACAAGTTCAAGTCCCATAGTTTCCATATGGCAGAAGTTAGGACAAAAGAACTTTTCTTGTTTTTTTCCCCCCACCCTGTGAAATGAACCTGGTCTTTGGAAATGACCAGCGGCAGCCCAGCATTGCAGCAGTGACAATAACAACCAGGAGAGTGACTTCCTGGATGTCACAGTGACTTCAGCTCCCCAGATCACTTGTTCCCCTTGTGGCATATTCAGAAAAAAAAAAAAAAAAAGCAGTCAGTTTCAGGGCAAGTGGGAGGGACAAGGATGGAATCTCATAAGTCTGGAGACTTGTAAGGAGTGACTCTAAAGAGGAGGAAAGGATAGACTCACTACAGGCAAGAAGGGAATTATGATTGAAACAACCACTTCCCCCCAAGATCAACTTTATTTGGTTACCCAACTTGGGAAGTGGGTCATATCAGTTATAAAATTATTTAATTATAAAAGTATCAGGATCCTATGCCTCTTCCACAAGGCTTACTTTCTCTTAATATTGATGTAGTCCTTATCTGTAACTGATGTGTTGTGCTGTTGAATAATCATTAGAGGGGCCACATTTAACTGCTGGAAGGCAGTTCCATTTAGGCACAGAGTTAGGGATCCCTACATACTGGTAGTGGAATGTCTCGGGGATTTGTATGGTTAAGAGAAAATAAGTCAACATAGAGTCACGAAGACTGAATCCTCTTTTTGAGAGGCTTGTTTGATATACTAGACTTTAAAGTGAGATTTGGCCAGAGTGACCCCACTCTTCCTTTAGCTTCACCTTGTGATCCTGAAGGGAACTACAGTCAAGTTTAGCTATTAAATCTTTGCATTCTACACTGACTGGGATTTGGTTAATAACAGGTATTTGCATGGAGATATTGGGGTGACAATGTACTAGAGAATGTCTTTCCCCCCACCCCTCCTTGAAACAGATATAGCAAGTGTGATACAGGTATAAGTGAGAGTGTAATTATCTGTGCATGGCATAATGCCCATTTTTCCAGAGACGGGTGCAAATAAAAGTTTACATAAAGCATTCCCAGAAGCCTCCCTGTACTTGTGTACCTACAATCACTGGTCTTGCTGATTTAAGCTCGTCAGCTTTTTCCACATAGAATTCATTAGAGGAATTTTCCATAATTTTAATAAAGAAAGGAGGCTGTCCTGCTCTAGGGCCATCTATTTTCTGTGTGATGCCACCATTATTCCTGTCAATAGCCAGATAATTAAGAATACACATGATCAATAGCTTGCCTCTTCCAGAGCTTTGTTACATCTTCACCCCCAACTGCCTGTGAATGTTTGAGATTAGTGCAGATCCCAGATAAGGGGGGCCTTGTCCCTTTTGTTTAATTTCGCATCCTTCCTCCCCTCAGTATTCAGGATCTGGGTGACTGCTAGACACATGGTACAGGCTACTCAGGGAATATTTGTTGATGATGATGGTGATAACTATTCCATACCACAGACCATTATTACTTTCTCTGATTAAGAATAGCCAAACTCCTTAATTATTGGTTTTATGTTTTTGTTGTTAGTGAATTTAAGGAACTACATATATTCCAGAGGGTGCTCAGAAGGTAGTTAGATAGTTTTAGGAACAGATTCAGACTCCCCCCCACCATCACCTATTTTTTTGGGGTGGGAGATTTGTCTCTCCCATTTATTTATTGATTCAACAATTTATTTCTATCAGCATGGAATCATGGATATTTATTTTATATTTTGAGTTATAATCCAATATACTTTATGTTGTTGTTCAAATTGTTCTAACTTCCCCTATCACCTATTTAATGATCAATGTTGTACTAGGTTTATAGAGGGGGGGGAAAGTAATAAAATAGGAAGGTATATGTTTTAGTTCACTTGACTTTACATGTTAATATAGGGCAGTAGAGTTATTCAATGCAAAACTGAGAAAAGTTATACACATTACTACTGATCACCAATGACTTATCCCCAAGATCAAATTTTCCCATAAAATTAATGAGCATTAATTAGGAGCTGTTGGGGAAACCAGTATATTTTAATCAGTATATTTTATTTTTCCAAGAAGCATCAATGATTTGTCTCTGGGGACATACGAATAATTATCAGAGAAAGCTTAGCTTGAGACATAATATATTAACAATCAGAACTGTGGATTGAATAAATACCTGAATTCCATTACGATTGCCAAACAACTGGTTAAAGGAGTACTGTAGAATATATTAGAATTTAAGCAAAACTTTTGAAATATGCGGACTGGATAATGGTAAAGTGAATTCATAACTGATTGAAAACTTTTCCCAGAAAATTAATTAAAGGACTGATGTCAATTTGAGGAACTTAGAAAAGAACATGATAATCAAACTTACTGATTATAATCAGTTAAACAGATTAAAATAGCTAAACCACAGAATAACAGTAATAATAATGATCACACTTTGAAATTTACTACATGTTAGGAATAGTTAGATGGTAGAATAATATCCAAAGGATGAATATTCTGGAATAACATATGCAGATAAACCCCCATCACTTTTTATTTCAAGCAAAGTCTTCAGGGGATTGCCGTTTTGTTTAGACTTTTGTAACAAGAATTTTGAGATCATTGCCTTATTATAATATTTCAACAATAAAACAAATCTACTAAGGTTGCATGTAACAGGGATAAATGCAAAGTCTTTCCCTGACATTAAAAAACAATGATGTAAATTCAAGATGGGAAATAGAAGGCTCATTAGACTTGTGTGTGAAATCATTCATGCGTTCTTTGTTTGACTGTGATCTCACAGCCACTGGTATGGCTTTGGGCAAAAAAAAAAAAAAAATTCCACCAAAGTCCTCATGAAACTCATGATAATTCATATAGGTTAAATTCATATAGTTTTTCCTTATCCTTTGTTCATTTCTCACTTTATTACAATTTTTTCAGGAAAGGTCATTTCCTCATCTCCCCTTAGCCTCCTTTCAGTTTTCAAGAAAAATAAACCAGGTCTATTCAACCTCAAGGTAAGGATGGGTTGGATTAGTGGTCAGAGTTATTCTCCAGACCTTCCTCCCTATCTCCCACACACAGAGAGAAAACCAAAGACAGGACTCCTGGCCTTTTTCTAGAAAGACAAAAGAGAAGTATGTCTGTTGGCAAGATCCCTGTGCAGGTTGGGGAGTGAGTGCCTCCCTGTGAGTCCTAGGAGTTAGATATTTGTTATCTAGCCTAGTGGAACTCACACTCCAGTGTGTATAGGAATCACAAGGAAAGCTTGTTAAAATGTAGATTCCTGGACCCCATACTAATGAGATTGTTTTGGTAACTCTGAAGTGAGGCTTAGAATTCTACATTTAAAAAATATATATAACCAAGTAGATTCAGTTTTGTGTTCATTCATTTGTTAATTAATTCAACATATATTTTTGAGCAGTAAATATTCCCTGGGCACCCTTCTAGGTTATAGCAGTATCACCGAGGATAAGGCAGTGAACAAGATGGACAAAGTACATATCATCATGGGACTTAATTCTACTGTGGGGCTACAGATTTTAAAATCTCATAAATAAGCAAATGATGAACTTTCAGACAGTGACAGTGATAAAAAAAAACCCATAAAATAACACAATGGCAAAACCGTAGCAGAGAGTGTGTGATATTTGAGCTAAGGTGATTAGAACAGCCTTCCTTGCAATGCTGTATTTGAACTGAGGCCTTAAGATAAAAAGAAGCATGTGGGCATGTATGTGCATATATATGAGTCTGAGGCACAGGATGTACAGCAAGTGCAAAGGCCCCAAGGTAGGAAGAAGCTTGGTGACCTTGAGTAATAGAAAGTAGGTCAGTGTGGCTAGAACAGGGTTTCTCAACAGTAGAACTATTGCTATTTGAGCGAAATAATTCTTTGTTGTGTGGGGCTTTCCTGTGTTCTGTAGGATTTCAGTAGCATCGCTGGCCTCTACCCACTAGATGCTGGTTATACCCACTCAGTTGTGACAACCAAAAGTGTCTCCAGACATTGTCAAGTGTCTCCTGGGAGGTAAAACCAGCCCTAGTTGAGAACCATTTTATGGTAGAGCTAGTGGGAGAAGGAGAATGGTACAAGATGGGGGTGATAAAGTAGAGAAAGGCTAAATCACATAGGGCTATAATGATTGCTGGATCTAATTCCAAGAGATTATGGAAGTCATTGGAGGGTTTTAATTGGGATTGGGGGAGTTATATAGACAATTTTTGTTTTTAAAAGGGCACTCTGATGCTAGGTGGGGAATAGAGGAGGTAGAAAGTGGAAGCTAGGACTACTGAAGTAGTATAGCAGAGAAATGGGATCGAAATAGGTTTAGCAGTAAAGATTGTAAAAAGACATTGGATTCAGAAAGTGTGTTGGAAGGAGCCGTAACAGGACTTTGGATGGCCGGTAGACCACACCTGGAGAAACAACAGTCTTGACCTTTGCTGCTCAAAATGGGATTCACAGACCAGCAGCATGGTCTATACCTGGGAACTTAAACGTACCATCCCTGGCCCTACCTACCCCAGACACGCTGAATCAGAATCTGCATTTTAGTAAGATCCCCCAGGCAATTGCTATGTATGTCAAAGCCTAAGAAACCAGCTCTAGGCTAGCTTCTCATTTTACTTATAAGAAAAGAGATGCTCTGACAGGGAGAGTGGTCTGTTCAAGTTCACAGAGGGAGTCAGGGGGCAGTCAGAACTAAACCCCACTTTTCCCATTTCCTAGTTCCAGGTTCTCCCTAGCAGCCTGCTCCATAGGATAATGTGTATCTTCTGTTGGAGCCCCTCCTTAGCCAGAAATTGCAAGTTTGTCCCTTAATTCTCATAGGGCAAGAAAAAGTCACCCTTCAAAAAATAAAAGATTGAAATTCCTCCAGGGAGGAAGAACTAAAGACCCATGGTATCAATTTAGAGCAAAAAAGCGTTTAAAAACCAACTACCAAGCTGTGTTGCTGCCGCTCACAGGCCTGACATCTCTTCCTTGCTCAGAGTGTTAACATTGCAAATACAAAACAAATCCCTTGAAAAATGATGCCAGGATTGGAGTGTGGGCAGTGATGATGAAACTTTGAGATCAGCCCCTGCTCAGAGAGCTGCTTGGCTACGTATTTGGTGACAGGAATCTTCCGGATCACAGGTAGCAGGATTTGCAACTTGAACCATGTTCCTTTTCCCTCCATGTAAAGAGAGATCTTGGAAAACTGAGCATCAGTCTGTGTTCCCCTTGTCTTTATCATCCTCTTCTCTTGCTAGCCTAGACTTGCTGCTTTCTCATCCCCCAGGGAAATGGACCATTTTTCAAATTCTCTTCTCCTCAAAACCTAAAGCACAAAGTAGCTACTGTCCTTTTGGGCATCACCTGCAGAGCTAATATGCTGTGCTTATCCCAGTATGTGGGCCCCATGATATCATAAATTAGAGAGCCTGCTTTGCAGGATGAGCTTGAGGCGAAAGAAGGATAAGAAAAGTAATTCAAATCCTCAAGGCTGCCTTTCATTTGACAATATACCGATCTCTATCTCTAAGCCTTGGGAGTGCTAGGGCAGCCCTGACTCCTTCGAAGCCGAAGGCTGGGAGTGATTAGGTAAACTACTTCTGGGGAGAGGGTTTTCCGATTTCCTGGAGTTAGTTGGTTTATAAAGAGCAGATAAACCAACTGCTGTATGAACACAGAGGTAGGTGGGCAGGGAGATGACTACAGGCTCACATGGGAAGGAGGAGAGAGCTAAGTGCCTTTTTAGGGCTGGATGTGAAAGCCCTCCTCTCTGTAGGGGTCTGGCCCCCGAAGCACACAGCTTCTGTCATTGCACAGCTGTCATCTGCCATTAGCAGGTTCCTGACAGGGACATGTGGAGTTCCCCAGTGCTTCTCCCCAGCATGCGAAGCCAGGCAGTGATGCAGGGGTGTGTGTGTGTGTGTGTGTGTGTGTGTGTGTGTGTGTGTGTGTGCTGGGAAGAGACAACAAAGAAGAAAGAAGACAGATTAAATAATAGTTCTGAACACTCAGATATTTACACAGTATAGACAGTAGGATTTGAGCCAGATTTTCCATTCTGTTATTAGGGACTGTGGGTAAGTCATTTTATGCCTCTGGTTTTCATTTTCCTTCTCCACCCATTGAAAATAGCAGAAACCTATGATGTGTAGACTTTTTCGTAAGTGCCAGGCCCCATACTAGAGCACATTGTAAGAGCCACCTCTCTCAAACTTCACAATAACCCAATTATACAGGAACTATTCCTTTTTTTTTTTGGCAGATGAAGACACTGAGGCTTGAGAAGGTTAAGTAAATTTCCTCCACAAGCCTCAGACAGGAGGTGATGGAGCCAGGATTCCACCCCAGGCTGTGCGACTCTGGAGTCCTCAGGCATCAGCACTATGCCTCCTCAGTGATGATGCCCAGCTCATCCTGTGTCTAGGGGTCAGCTGAGGCACGAGTGGGAAAACACACTGTACTCCAAAAGCTGCACCAATGTTGGCCACAGTTATTTAAAGAATTCAGCATTAACTTATTTACTCATTGAGTACTTGCTGAGAATCTGGTTCCATTCTACAAAGTACAGTTAGTTATCCCATATGGAGAAGGGGAGTGAGAAAAGAAGCTCTTGGCTCTTCCCTCAAGTCACTTACATTTTATCAAGTGTTGGGAAGTAAAATAGTGTTATCCATATACCAGGTTCATAACACCAGAAATCAAGGACATTCCATACGCTCACCAAGTGAAACTAAAACAAAACAACTGCTTACCTTATCCCTGTTCTAGTGGAGGTCACTGCCAGTAAGTTCTAGTGCCAAAGAGCATTTTAAAAGTAGCTCTTAATAGTAACCAGGAGACCTCCTTCTAGCTCTCTCCAGGAAATTTCAAGGCAAATACCTGAAATCAGTATTTTAATTCTGAAAGAGTTAGGCTGTATTCCCAAAGCTGTAGTTTAACAGACATAGTCTAGGCACTACATCATAATAAATGATGGTTTATCTAGTGTTCATCACATGGAAATGTTACTACTAGCAGGTGTTTCTGTCCTTCAATGGTACAATGATAAGTGATGTTCACGATTACCCCAAGGCAGTTCAAGCTCCTAAAGTGCTTTGCAGATCATAAAAAGAAGAAAAAAAAAAGAAAAAAGGGAAGAAAAAAAGGAAGTTTCCATTGGTATATTTTTGCATTATATTTTATCATAATAAAATTCTTTGAATATTAGTAACCAGTAACAAAACATGATGATATCACGGATCAAAGCACCTCCATTCCCTGTTATGCCAAAACAAGTAATTCTGTATAGACATAAGCTTAGTATCTTTTTCTTTCCCCAAAGCTCAAGCCAATTTCATATAACTGCATGCCTGGCTATGAACTACTCCATGCATTAGTGTCCTACTACTGCTATAACAAATGGCAACAAATTTAGTGCCTTAAAGCAATAAGCCAGTTCTCGAGGTAAGAAATCCCAAATGGGTCTCACTGGGCTTAAAATCAAAATGTCAGCAGAGCTATCTTTCTTCAGGAGCTTTTAGGGCAGAATCTGTGTCCTTGCCTTTTCTAGCTTCTAGAAGCTGCCTGCATTCCTTGGCTTGTGGCCCCTTCCTCTATCTTCATGCCAGCAGTGTAGCATCTCAAAATCTCTCTCTCTGACTACAGCCTCTGTGTTTGTCATCACATCTTTCTCACTCTGATCCTCTTCTTCCCTCTGATTACATTGGGTCCACACAGATGATTTGGAATAATCTCTGCATCTCAAGATTGTAACTTAATCACACCTGCAAAGTTCCTTTTGCCAAGTAAGATAATGTATTCACAGGTTCTGGAGATTAGAATATAATCATGGGGGGGCACTATTCTGTCTACCACACTCCCCTTAACAATAACTCATTCACTCCTTCACAATGTTTTCTTTCTCTATCGTTTCTCTTTGGCTTTGAATATTTCGAAGCAGTAGCCTCTTCCTGTATACGATGGGTAGGGTGATCCCAAAATGGAAATTACCAAAGTTCATTAATATTGAAGGAAGCAAGTTCAAATAGAATCTCTACTAATATTTGACCAACAAGGTCAAAGCCAGCAAGAAAGGGGCAAAGTGGACACTTGTTCGCTGAAACATGCATGGCCTACTAGCCCTTATACTCCCAAAATGGGAGTTACTTAGACTTCTATTTCTTAAACTTTTCACTTAAAGATTAGAACAACTTGAAGTTGGGCTATAAAAGGAAGAAAGAAAATGATGGAGAATATTTTCCTGGTGCCAGACAGTGGAGAACACAAGAGGAGACTAGGAAGAAGAACTGAGGAGGCAGAAAGCCATGCTGAAAGAAGCTTTGGATGCCATCTGACAGGCCTTTTGAATGTGCAGGTTTGGCTGCCTGCCCGTGCACCATGCACCCTACATCCCTCTGTGCATTGCTGGAGTAAGAGGAAAGCACATCCTTGGAAAAAATATCCCTATGTACCCAGAGAATAAGGGAAAGTCATAATTAAGGTTATGGGAGAGACAGTAGCCAAGGGGATAGTGGAGGTTACGGCTGTTGTGGACAAAATGTTCAGACGGAAAGGAAGTTTACACAGGTTGAGCCAGATGGGGTTTCTGTTTCTCAGCTGGTAGACAAACGTCCTCTCTGCTAACCTTCTGCCCTAAACTCACACTGGCCACTTGCCTCTGAATTATGTTGCATATATAGTTTTTATTTACCTCAAATTTGGGTGTTTCATGATTCTTGCTATTTGCAAAACCATTAGGGTTTAAATAGAACACCTGAAAGATCCATTATAAGCAACGTTTGAAGGAAAAAGATCCATAATTTCAAGCCCAGGTAAAACATAGAAAAAGTCCTCTATGGCTAAAGCCCTGGGGCAAAGGAAAGATGAAGATGTGTCACTGTTAGCTGGGTTGTTTTTCTTGGTTCTTTTATTTTTTCTTCTTTCTTTATTATTATTATTATTATTATTATTATTATTATTATTATTATTATTATTATTATTATTTTAGCGGTACGCGGGCCTCTCACTGTTGTGGCCTCTCCCTTTGCAGAGCACAGGCTCCGGACGCGCAGGCTCAGCAGCCATGGCTCACGGGCCCAGCCGCTCCGTGGCGTGTGGGATCTTCCCGGACCAGGGCACGAACTCGTGTCCCCTGCATCGGCAGGCGGACTCTCAACCACTGCACCACCAGGGAAGCCCTATTTTTATTATTTTTTAACATCTTTATTGGAGTATAATTGCTTTACAATGGTGTATTAGTTTCTGCTTTATAACGAAGTGAATCAGCTATACATATACATATATCCCCATATCCCCTCCCTCTTGCATCTCCCTCCCACGCCACTAGGTGGTCACAAAGCACCGTTTCTTGGTTCTTCATACAGGCATGGTCACTTGTGAATTGGTGACCATGTGTGACCAAAGGCACCAATGTGTGCCTTTGCACACAAATCATACCTTTTTCAATTAGAAATTTTAATGGTACAATAATAATAGCAACTTTCTTTATTAAGAGCTTAACAGGCCAGGTACTATGGGAAGTGCCTCATGAACACTATCTCTTTAATTCCCATGATAACGAGAAAGTCAGATTATCCCCCCATTTTGTAGGTCATCACATGGCTTAAGGAAGTCCTTTTGCCACGATCACAGTCAGCAAATCATGTCTAAGACTCAAACCCAGGTTAGCCTCCTTTCCAATTTTTTCCTCTTAGTAACAATGCATATTTCCTTTATGTTTTTCTATAAAGGCCTTTGTCTTCATAGGTAAACTCAGAGAATTATGCAGTATGTAAACTCTCTTCTCTTCAGATTACTTGATTATAAAGGCAAAGTCTAATTACATTTAATTTGAATATGGCAATACTTGGAGATTCCCATACTTTGCCTTTCAAAAGATATTTAGGTTTGTAACACTTGAATTTCATCATTCTTTATCTTTTTATTTTTTCTCTGCAAAGCAGATTGTAGTGGGTTGAATGGTGGCTGCCAAAAGATATGTCCAAGTCCTAACTCCCAGAACTAGTGAGTGTGACCTTATTTGGGAAAAGGATCTTTGTAGAGGTATTTAAGGATCTCAAGATGAGATCATCCTGGATTTAGGGTGGAACCTAAATCCAATGACTGGTGCTCTATAAGAGAAAAGAAAGGGAGACTTGAGACACCCAGATACAGAGATACAGAAGAAAAGGCCATGTGAGGACACAGACAGAGATTGGAACTATGCTGCCACAAGCCACGGAAGGCCAGAAGCAACCAGAAACTGGAAGGGGCCAGGAAGGATCCTCCCCTAGTGCCTTCAGAGGGAGTGTGGCCCGGCTGACACCTCGATTTTGGACTTCTGAACAGTGAGAGAATAAAGCCACCATGTGTGCGGTAACAGAGTTATACCTGTGTATACTTAATACACAGGTATGTTTTGATGATGCAGATATCAAGATAGTTTGGCAAACATAATGAAGGGAAATTGTGTGATTTGTGACTACAACTGAGTCTTAGGACCGCAGCTTTGTGCCTTAGTTTCTTACTGATGTAAACTGAGAAATCACAAGGTATGGGAATACTTATTTCTAAAAACCTAAAAGGTCCAATAATATCAAATTCATACAAATAACATAAGCAAGTCATGTGTATATATATGTATATATATATGTATAAGCAAATGTATGTAATATGAATAATGTAAATATACATAAAATCTTTGTATCACCTGTTTATGTTTGATTGGTTTCTTATGAAAGGCCAACTGGGAGAAAAATTCATTTAGAGAATCTATTAATATCTGGTAGATTTTTCTCTGTCCCTGATCAAAGCCAGGAATGCCCCTTGGCAATGGTCTCAGGTCCAATTCTTAATTCATATGTTATTGCCTATTGAGCTCTGGGCCTGAGCTGGGAGTTGGTTCTGAAAATTCATGGACTCATTCATGAGTGACTGGCCAGTATCTCCCATAAAAATTAGCAATTACAAATGCTGAATACCTTGGACGTGACTGGCATGGGGTAGACGTTCCATCATTAACAGGAGTAGTTGAAACTAGTGAGGTTATTATTAGTGTTGGTGGTAGTAGCAGTAATAAAAGTAGTGGTAATGGTACATGTGGTGAGAAAAGACCTAAATTATTATTTTTGTTTGTCCAAATCTCATGGAACTCTCTCATTTAAGATAGAAGCACCAAAGAAAGAGAACCAGCTCTGTATCTTGGTGTCTCAGTGGATACTGAGAATCTGTTCCAACCCAGAAAGGTACCACCTTAGGCAGCTGAGAGTTTAAAAAATGGATTATCTGGATCTGATAAAACAACTCCGAGCCTGTATCCACAAGAAGACACTATTTAGGATCAGGTCAGAAGCAAGATGAGGTGTTGACACGCTGCCATGGTAGCAGCCCTTTATAAGTCCTCCAGTCACCAATTACCCACCCTTACACAGCATGATAGAATAAGGTTGTGAGTTACTGTTGCTGCCGGACACTTCCTTGGCAGAGCCACACTCTGGACAAGAAACAGACCTGAGTGAAGGTTCACATGCTTTCCTAAAGGCTTAGCAACATTGCACACTAGCCTCAGAAGAGCCCCTGATCCACTCTGACACCCAGCAGCTGAGTCAGCCTGCTGTGGAGACCTTAGAGTGCTTAAAGGTTCCTGGGGAGTTATCTCCTCTAGCGACTGTCAGGAACAGAACTGCCAAGGGCAGAAGTTATAGCTACTTACACATGTGTAAAACAAATTTTCCTTCCAGCCTGGCCTGGGTGTGTTAGAGGAATAACCTAATGGGACATGCTTTGAGTCTCCTATTGGTTCTTTGGCATTATGGAGAAGACATAATGGTGTTTCCTCTATTGACAGGACATTTGGTCTCAGGGAGGAGAGTAAGCAACAGAGTTCTATTGCCATTCCCATTTGGTCTCTGGATTATGGCTGCATATCCTGAGTTTAAGAGAGGATTTATCTCCAGGGTATATACAGTCCTAAAGAACGTGAGGATAGAGCCATTGCAAGTCTGTGACCCAGGAGCTCAGAGAAAGACAGATGAGCCAGGAGTCCAGGTGGTCAGCATCATGAGATCAGACACTATATGCCATGGACTGAATTGTGTTCCCCCGCAAATTCATATGCTGAAGCCCTAACCCCTGATGTGACAAAATTTGGATATGGGGCCTTTGGGAGGTAATTAGGTTTGGATAAGATCATGAGGGTGGAGCCCTCATGGTGGGATTAGTGCCCTTATAGGAAGATACACCAGAGAGTTTGCTTGCTCCCTCTCTCTCCATTGTGCACACACCAGAAAGAGGTCTGGTGGGCACACAGCAAGATGCCAGCTGTCTACAAGCCAGGAAGAGAGTTCTAACCAGAGCTTGACCATGCTGCTCCCTGGTCATGGACTTCTTGCTTCCAGAACTGTGAGAAAATAAATATCTGTTATTTAGGGTCCCCAGTCTATGGTATTTTTTTTTTAATGGCAACCCAAGCTGAATAAAATACTACAGTGACAGTTAAAAAAAATAAGTGGGCTTACTTAATTATTTTAAATAAGTGGGCTTATAGAAGTCATTGCAGGGGCAGCAAGTATAGTTACCACAATTAATTACTTTCTGTGAAAATAAAAGATGTCTACCTCTTCTCTCTTCAAGGAACAAGGGAATCTACCTATCTTCTCCCAGACAGCTCCTAAAGTAAGCTGTTTAAATTCCAGAGTTACCCAAAGAATTGCCCATGTCTGTGTCCACACCAAAATGACACTAAGCTATGAGCAGCCAAGTCCTCAATACCACGTGCTATATTTGGACTGCCTTTTGTTCTAGGGTGAAATTTTGGAATTTATAGTTTGTTGTAATTTAAAGCAATTTTCTCATGACTTTATTTATTTATTGGAATAGTGAGAATTTTTAAAAATACGAAATATCTATTGGATTGCCTCATGAAGAACTAACTTTCTGTACTATTTTCCCATCTGCCTTTCAAATCCCTCATTCCCTGATCTGGATCTGTCTTTCCATAGCCAAAACAGCATAAAGCCTCAGTGATCAGGCCAAAAAATTTTTTTTCACAAAAGACTGATGTCATTCAAAGACTGACATTTCAGTTTTTATTACTAGAATACCTTGAAGAATTAGATCTGATTTGCATTGATATTTGCCAACTGAATTATTAAAGTCCTTTTTTTTCCTTTTCTCTTCCCCTCATCAGATTTTAACACTTTAGTCAACAGCAGACAACATCACAATTTAACAATCATGTGATTTCACAGAGCCTCCTGGGCTTTTGAATTGTTGACCAACTTGAGAAAAATACCTGATTTGATGCATAAAATGAGGGTGATGACACATAAAGGAAATGGCAGGTTTTTTTTTGTTTTGGTTTTTTTTTTTTTTTTTTGGTAAAAGAGTATGCTTCTCACGTATGTTTCTTAAGTGACATGGGATAACTTCATTGACATGTCTTTTCTGGGCAGTGTGACCCCATTTGAGTAACCTATTGAGGTTTTTGTGTTTTATTAGAATTAACTGTAGCCTCAGTGTGCTGGGAGACTTGAAAATGAACACGTATAGCTACAGAAGGATGAGGATTTCAGAAGTGTGTGCATATTTGAAGTGATATGTTAGCCTCAAATATCATTAGACTACAGATGGAAAAAGACAAAGTGGGAATTTCTGTGCAGTTGTTACTTCTAAACCTCTTCATCTAAAGTGACAGAAATACGAGCCATAGAAATGTGATGGTGCATTTATATATCAAATAGTTTTAAACACACCACACACACACACACACACACACACACACACAAACCAGGTCATCACAATGTTTCCTATTGATTTCATTATTACATAGAATCTCAAATATTCCTATACTCGTGCCTGGTAAAAATAGCATACAATCCTATCTCAAAAGATGTATTTTCTTTACACCCTTTATAGGGCAGGGGTTGTATAAGTTTATGGAACATCAGAATCATCTGGCAGACTTGTTAAATTACAAACCCTTGGGCCCCACTCCTAGAGTTTCTTATTCATGTAGGTCTGGCTTGGGGTCCGATAATTTACATTTCTAACAAGTTCTTAGGTGATGTTAATGCTGCTGGTTTGGGGACCACACTCTGAGAAGCACTTCCCTGGTTTTAGTACTTATTTTGGTCAGATGGAGTGCTTCATAGCCTTGCAGTCAGTTCTTTCTACTATCTAACCAAAATGACTACTGTAATTTAAGTCTATATTTTTTTTTGCAGAATCTAAGATAATAGTAACAGCAAGCAGCCCTTGAATAATGCTTTATCATTAATAAATCACTTTCATGTGCACTATCTCACTTGAGACAACACAGGAATCCTGGTAGGTGAGCAGGTATTATTATTATTATTTATTTATTTATTTATTTATTTTTGCGGTACGTGGGCCTCTCACTGCTGTGGCCTCTCCCGTTGCAGAGCACAGGCTCCGGACGCACAGGCTCAGCAGCCATGGCTCACGGGCCCAGCCGCTCCGCGGCATGTGGGATCTTCCCGGACCGGGGCACGAACCCGCGTCCCCTGCATCGGCAGGCGGACTCTCAACCACTGCGCCACCAGGGAAGCCCAGCAGGTATTATTTTATTCATATTTTACAAGTGAAAAGTAGAGGGCTTAAAGGACTTACCCCAAACCCCTAAAAAGTAAATGGCGAAGAGCAGAGACTTGAACCCAGGTTTTCTGACTCTAAATTCTGCATTCTTCTACCAAGTCACTCTTTCTCTTAATCCCTTACAGTTGTTAGAGAGCTTTACACTATTCAAGCTACTTTCATATTCATTATCTCATTTGATCCTTCAAAGCAACAGCATGAGGCAGGCAGGGCACCATATTATTGTCTGCATTTTGTAGATAAAGCTGTTACAAAAAATGATAAGAAAAGTGGCTGCTGTCATTCAGACAGTACTTCTTCATGCACTAAGCTAAAAATTTCCTGCAATATTTAGCAGCAGCATCTGATGTAGGTAAAGCATCAGACGGTTCTCCTTTCCAAGTCATATTCAATGGCCCAGTAACTCCACCCCCATCCCTACACCAGTTTTTTGTTTGTTTTCTTGGTAGGAATACATCTGGAGGGAATGCAGGTGGGGATAAAATTTAGGATTACTACTTAGTAAGGAAAGTGGGAAAAATTCTTAAATTTCTAGACCTCAAACATTGAAGAAAACAGCTTTCTCTGCATACAAAGAATTTCACCTCTAGTCTAGGGCTTTTCAAAGTTTAATATGCATACAAACCACCGAGGGATCTTGATAAAATGCAGATTTTGATTCAGTGGGTCTGGAGTGAGGCCCAATATTCTGCATTTCTATAAAGCTACAAGGTGATGCCAATTCTGTTGATCACGGTCCAACGTTGGTAGGCAAGAGTCAGTCCTATTTCTCAAAGCCATAGTTATTTTTACTATTCTCTAAACCATCTCTGAATCTTTCGAGTGAAACAGAGAAATTAAAATATAAAACACTGTAACAATATGTGGTGAATATTATGTACATTGTGGGACTTTCCTAGGTGTTCCTCTGTGCTAGGCTGTTTATAACATGCCAGTATCTTCCAATCTATTTTGATCTCAAGATCCAGGATGATGCCAAAAATGTGGTCCATGGACTAGCAGAGCCAATATTACCTGGGTGTTTGTTAGAAAGGCAGAATTTCAGGCCCCATCCCATACCCACTGAATCAGAATTCATATTTTAACAAGATTCTCCAGATGATTTTCCAGTACAATAAAGCCAGAGAATCACTCCTTCAGATTTTCTTGCCCTCCTGTGCTTGCAGAGTCATCATAATGCTTATGTTGCTGGTCCTCTGACTCACTGGGAGTATCTAATCCTACAGAATCCCGTAATTCAGCAAGAGATAATTTAAGTGTGGGGTGAGGCAGGGAATCTGTATTTTTAAAAACTTTTGCCTCGAGGTAATCCTAATGATTGGCCACATGTAGAAATCTAATAGTGAAGATGAAAATTATGCCACAGGTGGCTACAGCCAGAAGGGATGGTTTATAGGGAATCGTAGGAGTTGTTATAAAACTTACAGCTCGGCAATGGAGGTTCCTTTTACAGATTGACTCAACCTGTGAACTGTTCTCTACTACCAAAACCAGGTGGGCCTGAACTTCTGCCACTGAACCCCCAACCCTCAATGTAGCACTAATTCATTGGTGTGACAGTGCTGAGAGGTTTGTTACCACATATTAAAAAAAACATTTCCCAGATACAGAAATCTGCACTAGTCATTTTACAATGTGTCTTACAGAAAGACAATGTCTTATATATTTGAGATATATGATACAGCAAAGAAAAACTATAGTTATGAAGATTCTGTTCTTAAAGTCTAAACTTTAAGCAGATTCTAACAGAGTTTGACATTTAGCTAGAATAAGTAATTCATTTATTCATTCAATAAATTTTTACTGAGCGCTTCCTCTGTGCTAGGTGATATAATGGGACTAAGAACCTGTAGGTGCCTGCTCTGCTTTCATGAGGAAAATAGTAAAAACATAAACTTTTAAGACAATTACTGAGTGTGACAACTGCTGAGAAGAATAATTTCTGATAATAAATTAGTGATAAAGAGAATGTCAAAGCATTTGATACAAAAATATGAAGATTTCAGAGAATTCTCTGAGCCCAGTGGATAATGATGAGAGTCTCACAGAAGCAAATCAGCACATCAGGGCAACAAAGAAGAAACAGATCTGAACAGGACCCGGAGAGCTTTCCTGAAATTTCTGAAACCTTCTCAGGAAGAGATTAATGAAACTATTAGTTGGATAGCCTTAGTTATATAATTCTTATTGTGTCATTTGCAGTTTGTTTTCTATTCATTCATGCTTTAATTACTTGTCAATGTGTATTTAGTTTCCACTTCATGATGTAAGTTATTTCCCAACAATACTATTTTTATAAAGCCCTTAATTGAACAACTCATGGTTGATTGATTGATTCAGCACTTATATGCCAAGCAACATGTTAAGAATATACACATAAGTAGGACATATAAGTTTCTGCACTTTTATGGATCTTATAATCTAGAGATTGCACATAATTAAAATGCAATTTTACTATTTCTATTATATGGCTTCCTGTAGGGAGTGTTGTCTTGAAGGCCTCAAAAGAAAAAGTTATACTGGCAAAATGATGATATTGGTGAGATATGAAATCATGTTTCAAGAAGAAAACTAGGATGTGTGAAGGCCCCAAAGCAAGCAGACAAGGCATATTCTTAAAATATAAGTAGTATAATCTACCTACTGCCTAAAGTTGAATGATTAGGAGTTTAGGGATAGGAAAATAGGTTGAATGGAGGGTTCTGCCATGCTTAGTTTGAACTTTATCCCAAAGACAATAGGAAATTGGGAAATGAAGCAGGAAAATTAACTCAACCATTTTAAAATTTAGAAACAGTATTTTTGTAGTAGGGGTAAATACCTAGTAGCAAGAGGTCCAACTGGAAAACTGGAGAAATTGTTGGTCATTTTTTGGTGTCACTGTACACAAATTTTATTTTAAAAATATCATTGTAATTTACAACCTATAGGGCTCTCTACAGCTACAGTTAATAAAGTATTAGCTGTTACACAGCCAGACTCTGGGAAAACTGTCCTCTAGGAGAAGTAGCATGGACACACAAATAAGTCACACCAGAAAATTTCTCCCTAACAAGATGTTTTTGTCATGCCCTTTTGAAAGATGAACACCTCAAGTGAGTATGTTGAAATGTGATACAATACAAGATGTGACATTTTAAGACTAGCCTTGGTGAGAGCATTTTAAAAGTCTCCCTGGTTGCTGTGTTAGAATGAATAAAGATGGCATGAAGTTGTTTTCAATAAAATTATCAATCACCCCCAAACTTTCACTATGGAAATCTGACATATGGATAAAAAAATTAAAACAGATATTGAAAATAAGAATATCAGTAACAGCTAACACTGTGCTAAGGACTTCACCTACATGTTCTCTTTTAATTCTCATGATAACCTTTGGCAAAGATTTATTTTTAGACCTAGTTTAAAATTAGAAAACACAGACTATTTGGAATAACGGAAAAAATATTTGAAGTCATGAGACGCTGAGAGATGTGGACACTATTTCTGTTCTCCTAGGCCATGTGCAAAGTTTGTGATTAAGCTATTGCCACCACTCCCCCCAATTCCACGCAAGCTTCCAAAATGTCCTGAAGCACTCAAATCCAAGCTAGTTCCCCAAGGACAAATCTAGGATGGTTCATTTCTCTTCAGGAAGAGTTTTCTGGGGATCTGATGACACATCTGGGAAGAGCAAGAGTGAGGTGCTGGTGGTACAAGGGCATCTGTACAACACTCATCAGAATGGCCAGCACATCTGGTTGTGGAAATCCTCCCATGGCTTAAAGATTGTCAGTGTCAGTTATTGTTAGCCTCGTAAGGATTTTTAAGGTTTGGAGGCCAGCAATCATGCAGTTAAATTCTGTAGTCTTCATTTTCTAAATTACCCATTTGTTTTAATGACATGGTTATTACTGCAAAAAGAGTTTGTATTTACTTGATTAGGCTATTATGGAACTATATGCATGGGAAAAGAATATGTTCCTGACCTAAATTTAAGATATTCACACACAAAAATAACTGTCTATATACCTGCTACACTGGTATACACTACATTGTATATTTAAAACCAACATACAAGTAAGGTTCTGAAAAGAAAATAGAGCAAGATTTTTCTTTATTTTTCTGTTCTTTGAAAAGGGAAACCAAGAATATTAAAAAGTAAAAGAGGAGCTTCCCTGGTGGTGCAGTGGTTAAGAACCCACCTGCCGATGCAGGGGACACGCGTTTGAGCCCTGGACCAGGAAGATCCCATATGCCACAGAGCAATTAAACCCGTGAGCCACCACTACTGAGCCTACACTCTACAGCCTGCGAGCCACAACTACTGAAGCCCACGTGCCTAGAGCCGGTGCTCTGCAACAAGAGAAGCCACCACAATGAGAAACTCATGCACTGCAACGAAGAGTAGCCCCCACTTGCTGCAACTAGAGAAAGCCCGTGCTCAGCAACAGACCCAATGCAGCCAAAAATAAATAAATAAAATAAATAATTATTTTTAAATCTATACAAAAATTTTTTAATCTATTTAAAAAATCTTAAAAAAAAAAGTAACTAAACACTAACATCATGGTCTCGCATAAAGATGCTGGCCTGGATTCTTCAATGCATTATTATGTATACTCTTTCTCTGCCTAGGATACTTTCCCTACCCTGTTTTCTTGGTCTGGTCCTATTCCTCCTTGAAGTCTCAGCGTAAGCTCCCCTCAGGGGAGCTTTGCTTGCCTTGCAGATTTTGCTATATGGCCTTGTTTTATGGTCTTATTGAAAGCTACAATTTTCCTTTATACGGTATAAATCTAATTAAGTAGTTATTCATGCAAGTATTAGTTTAATACTCTGCTTTCTTGTTGAACTATAAGTTCCATCTGTGCAGGGACCATGTCTGAGTAGTATTCCATTGTATATTTATACCACATCTTCTTTATCCATTCATCTCTTGATGGCCACTTAGGTTGATTCCATATCTTGGTAATTATAAATAGTGTTGCTATGAAAACTGCACTGCATGTATCTTTTCAAGTTAGTGAGTGTGTGTGTTTTTTAATAGAAAATATTTCTTACGTGAGTTTTCTGTATGGGGTGTTGATGTCCAATCTGGCTTCTGGCTTGGACAAGAGAATTGTACAGTGCCTGCTAAGTTGTTCTCAGGCTAAGGGGCTAAGTTCTCAGTGTGCCTTTTGAGTGTTTCAGGTATAGAAAGTTACTGAGGATGTAAAAACCTTTGTAGAAATGAAATGCACAGAAACTCTGTAAACATGAACAATCCTGACACCACATGAGGCACACTTGAGAAAGGGACTTTCTTTGGAATGTGAGAAGAAACAAAGTTAAATGAAGATGGGAGCAGCGTTGCTCACAGAAGGGAGATCAAACACTCCATAGAAAATACATGTTACGGTGCAATTGCCCTCTGGGAGTTACAGGATTATGAAAGTCTAACTTAATTAAGGGAGAAAATAGGTCACATTTAACAACCACATACATGACACATCATTTTGATTATATAGAAAAACTGAAGAGAGAAAAAATTAAGAAATCAGAAATACAAGAGAGGCAACCATGGAATGCAGCAGTCTCTTCTCCTCCATCTATGTCAGGTATATGTTTTGATTTTGTATATATAAAAAATTCACCATTCTTCTAACTTCCCTCTTTAAAAACACTTGCAGTGTGGTTAAGAGTCCGCCTGCCGATGCAGGGGATACGGGTTCGTGCCCCGGTCTGGGAGGATCCCATATGCCGCGGAGTGGCTGGGCCCGTGAGCCATGGCCGCTGGGCCTGCGCATCCGGAGCCTGTGCTCCGCAACGGGAGAGGCCACAACAGTGAGAGGCCCGCATACCGCAAAAAGAAAAAAAAAAAAAAAACACTTGCAGTATACTTGAAAAAGAAATTTCAGGTGTGAAAAGAAAGAGAAGCAAAATGACCCAATGAAAAAAAATTTTTTTAAAAACTGAATTAAGAGGTAATAAATATTCTTCTCATAAAAATATACCTTGCGCCTACTTTCCTTTCTACCCCTTGTGTTATCAAATGACAGGTAATCAGGTACTTGTGAAACCTGCATGAAATCTTCCCAGTTTCAGGGCTCAAGGTCCCTGTGAGGTCGAGCTAATTACAGGTACATTTCTTCTGCAAGGCAGTCACACTCTGTACTGTTGAAGGCACAATTAATAATTGAACAAAGCTAGCTGGGTTTTTTTGCACATATGGCTAAGGGTTGCAGTAGCTTTGCTGTCACACAGGGAGCAGAGCCTCTTCTTTGGGTGTCTCCATGAAAGGCTTAGCATTATAGGCTGAAAAGGATCACCCCCTGTTTCCAAATTTTGAAAAGAATAAAAAACACACATAAAACAAAAAATCCTGGTATCCTGTATAGCAGTAAAGGCAGATTCTCTCTCCTGTCCTCAAGAATATGATTATGATCAGGTGGTTATTTAGGTCAGATGTGAAAGAGATGAAAGAGTAGGCTTGGGAATTAATACCTGTTGTAGACAGAATTGGAGGCTGCCCTTGAGTCTGTGAATGCAGCAGGGAACTAGTTTTGTATGTGCCAGAATAGAATTTGACCCATAGAGAGGGCCTAGATAGAGGATTATAGAAGAATAAAGTTCTTTCCCTTGAGATGTCTTTAGGAATTTAATGGGGGATATCCCCAAAGCCCCATGGAGTCATAGATGAGTGCAGAAAATCCTTGACCTATGCCCCAAGCCATAGCCTTGAGCAGGGGTCTGTAAACTATTCTGTAAAGGGCCAGGTAGAAAATATTTTAGGCTTTAGGGGCTAAGCCATATCTGTTGCAACTAAACTCTGCTGTTTTACTAAAAAAACCCCAAAAAACAAAAAACAAAAGCATCCATAGACAACTTGTAACTGAATAAGCATGGTTTTGTTTCATTAAAACTTTATTCATGGGCACTGAAATTTGAATATCATATATATTTTTTTTGCATGTTAAATAATAGAATTCTTTTGAATTTTTCTAACCATTTAACCATTTAAAATTTATTCTAAGCTTGCAGGTAGTAAAAATGTGAGGCAGGTTGGATTTGGCCCAGGGACTAGTTTTCTGATCCCTAGGCTGGCTATTGGAAATCCCTGTGTGTACACCAATTTTTCTAGTTGATTTGAAGTCCCTAGGGTTCTCTGACTGTATGTAAATGCTGCCTTTATTGTGAAAGATCTAGCTTGTCCTTTGGTCTTTTGATAACTTGAAACATCATGGATAACCAGGTTATTCAGGGTTCAAACCATATGTTTACTACCATGAAAAAGTCTACTAGAGTTAGCCATGAAGATCTAAACTCCTAGAACAAGCCTGGGAAGGCCTTGAAACTCTGGTTTGATCTCATTACTTTTCTAAACTGAGGGGCTAAAAAAGAATATATCTTTAGGTTCAGATCACCAATAGCATTTTTCCCTGAAAAAAAAAACCAAAACTGTTTACTAGTCAATAGTACACCAAAGGAATAAAGTATTTTTATTAATGCAGTTCATTCCTTGATTATAACTTGAATATAATCTATCTTCCTTCTTTCTTCCCTTCTCTTATCTCCACTTATTCCATAAAAAATTGAGATTATAAGTAACATATATATATAAACATTTAAATTAATTACAAAAGGTGAGGCAATATGAAAATAATGGTAAGAAAACAAGATGAAAGCAAGAGTGTGTCTGTATATGGATTTGATGTCACAAAATTCCACATAGTTTATTTAAAATCCACTTCATTAATGTGTAACTTATATATGATTTCCTCTATTCTTTCACAGACCAGTCATAAATTTGGCTCTAAGTTTGGTAACAGTCAATACAATGAAGGACTCATGATTATTTGTAAAAACTCATTGGGTTCATTTTAAAAAACAAACCACTGCTTAGAGAAAGGACAGTAGAAACACTGAAAACAAAGAGGAGCTTTCTCAAAGTGTCCTTTCAGAGGAAACTATGTAATACAATTAACAATCTCTCAAAAACAACATTGCAGAAAATGCAATGATTTTAGAGGATATCTTTTATAACAGCGGTCCCCAACTTTTCTGGCACCAGGGACCAGTTTCATGGAAGACAATTTTTCCACAGACTGGACAGGGGTGGGGTGGGGTGGGGAGAGTGGGGACAATGGTTCAGATGGTAATGTGAGCACTGGGGAGCGATGGGGAGCGGCAAACGAAACTTCACTCACTCGCCCACCACTCACCTCCTGCTGTGTGGGCTGGTTCCTAACAGGCCGCAGACCAGTCCCAGTCTGCGGCCCAGGGGTTGGGGACCCCCGTTTTGTAACATCCTTAAATATGTGCCCAAAACTTTTATACCAAATAGTCATTTAGTAAAAGCAGTTCTACATGGGAACGGTCTAGGTGTTGTGGGATTGAGGGTTAATATAATTCCATTCAAGGAGAATGTGCTCTGGAGGTTTAATTTAATCCAGGGGAAATGTATATGATATCCAGATAATATGTTATCTGATATTCACACTTCAGATAAGCCTGCATATATATATTTTTTCCATGTGAGGTTTAAGATGGGAATGACAGGATATGAGTTTGAGGTTGATCCCCCAAATAAGTGCCTCATTTACTGCTTTTATATATTATCAATAAATGACAAGCTGTATGCATTAACAATAGAATGGGTTTTGAGTGACATTGTCTTAAGAAAATAGAAGCCTCTAATAAGAATAGCTGCCTAAATAAAAGACCATTCCATAGGTTAGTCCAAACTTCACCTGATAAATTAATTTGAGGGCTAATATGAAAGGGAGGCCCTTATTCTCACACCACAAAATACAAAATATTTAAAGATGCTACAACCAAACACTACCCTGGCCTGGCCTTTTAGAAGTATCTCAGGATAGCTCCCATTGCCTATCTAGCTTTGCACAACAATTTTTCATGGTGTTCATTTCAGAATTAATATGTTATAAACTAGATCTCTAGATTTTATATGAGAAAACTTTAAAAGAATATCAGATATAAATCAGTTAAATTTTGGGGGTTAGCTACCAAAATAAATGACATTTTGTAAGAATAATTGATCCATAGTTCCTCTTTTTGGAAAAACTAAATAGCAGGCCCCATTCTACAAATACTGTGTCATTTGCAAAGGCATGGTTTTGCATATAAGAAAATTTCATCTGTCGAGTAGGGGAGGATGCATGCAGTTAATACTAAATAATTTGGTAAAGTATTTAAATGAAGCTCAAAAGGCAGCAGAACCTCAGAACCCAGTTATAGTGGGAGGAGGAGGGGAGAACGCAGAAGACATTCCTGAGAAATGATTTTCTGACTTTCACTGAATTAGCATCCATAGCTGGGGCTACATAATGAGCTCATGAAGTTTAGTCCATGCCTGGTGCCCCTCCACAGAGCCAGATGCTAAGGATAGGATATTAGAAGTCACAAATAATTTTGTATTATTCCTAAAAGATTGCATCACAAGGTGCTACATATAAGGAAACTATATTTAAAAGCAAAGCAAAACAAAAAAACATACAAAGAGCTATGGAAATTTAATCCATACAAAATATTGCCCCAAGACATTCAGGCACCAACCTGGCATATATTTCAGACATAATTCTAAGTCATTTAATGCATTTAATGCTTCTATATTTGTTGCCTTGAGGAAGTGTTCTATTGAAAATGAAATATATCATATATAAATCATCAAATATATATATATATATATATATATATATATATATTTCCCCCTATGGTTGCAGACTTTATAGAGATGGATACATTAGCCAAGACCAGAGATGACCCTAAACAAGTCCTATGTCACTACTGTAATAGTGTTTTAATAACAATATACATGCTTGCCTTTTGGATCCAATGGAATCACAGAAACATGAGGATATTCTAAATAGTGTATGACATCTGGGGGACTGGAAGGTTGCTTACCAGTTGGTGTAAGGTGTCTCCAGGTGATAACAGGTTCAGGACGGCCATTGGCCATGCAGACCAGGGTCACGTTGCTGCCCTCATTCACAGTGACATCCGAGGAAATGTTGGAGATCTTTGGTGGAACTGTAAAGACAAAAGCAAATGGAATATGTAAGCATGTCAGTAAAAGCAGGTTTCCAGTACTGGTCCATGCAACAGGAAGTGGCAAATTCAAGCGAAGTGCTTTTCTGACTTAAACCATTTGAATTTTTGTGTTAAGAAGTCTGGGTGCTTTTGGATATCCTTACAGACTTAGTGAGCAGATGAAAAGCGTGGTTCTTACTATAAGTTGAGAATCTCTCCTCTACGGTCTAGTGCTATAGGAAGAATGCAGAGTAACATAATGAAAATGTCTTAGCTCTTTTCTGATTACAATGGACCTTATTTGGTTATTAGAGAACATGCCCACTTATACACATTAAGAATAAATTTTCTTATCACTAAATATTACCGACATTTATATTCTTATGTGTATAAAATGATTATAGCCCACTATTTACTCCAAATGTCAGGAAAAGAAATGCAGTGTTATTTAATGTCAGATTGCAGAGTTGTGTCATAAAGATGCAGTAATACCTTGTTGCTTATAATCTAGCCACAAAAGGAAACACTTGGTTAATCACTACAAGAGAAAACCTCTAGGGGCTTCCCTGGTGGCGCAGTGGATAAGAATCCGCCTGCCAATGCAGAGGACATGGGTTCGAGCCCTGGTCCAGGAAGATTCCACATGCCACAGAGCAACTAAGCCTGTGCGCCACAAGTATTGAGCCTGAGCTCAGAGCCCACGAGCCACAACTACTGACCCTGTGCACCTAGAGCCCGTGCTCCACAGCAAGAGAAGCCACCGCAATGAGAAGCCCGCTCACCGCAACGAAGAGCAGTCCCTGCTCACTGCAACTAAAGAAAGCCTGCACGCAGCAACGAAGACCCAACACAGCTAAAAATAAATAAATAAAATTTTTTTTTAAAAAAGAGAAAACCTCTAAATATCATCTTGGTGTGTGACAGGCCTGATGATGTACCTTAGAGCTTAAAAATGGAATTAATAAGGCCTATGTCACAGACAGGTAGACTTTATAAAAATACTACTATTACTCCTAATACTATTACCACCACTATTACTAACACTTTAATAATAGCTAACTTTAAGCATTTACTATACATAAGATCTTATGTCGATTACTTTATATAAGTACTGTATTATCTCAATAACTCCTTATAATAAGGAAATAATACCCTATGAAGATTTTATTTATGGGTGGAAAGCTAAGTTATAGTTATAGGCTAGGTGAGAAACAGAAAACAGATTTGAATCCAAAAAAGACTCCAGGGCCCAAGCTCTTAAGCCCTACTTGAATGAATCTTCATCTTCACAATCCAGGCTACCAGATGGCCAAAAATGACAGAAATTACTTCTCCGTGATATGAGAAATGAGTCCCCAAGGGCTAGCTGCACTGCCATCTGACTTCCTTCATTAGTGTTCTGGGTGGCAACATTAGATCTCACACTGGTGGGCTTAAGTGGAAAGTGAATTACTTACAAATTTCATCACAGAGGTTATGTACTGATTACAAATTGCAGAGTTTATGCTTTGACTGTGATTTTCCTTTTTTTTAACTCTTAGTTGCTTATGCTGTCTCTGAAAAACTATGTGTCAGGGGAGGGAGGAAGACAAGAGAGCATGAAGTAGTCCAATAATAAATAAAACTCTTATTTTTTCTCACTCTTCCTGCCCATTAGAGACTCTGTGCAATGACAAATAAAACAGGAACATTGTCTGCTTGTAGAGGCAGCTGCCTGACAACTGTATTATCCCTGCAGATCCCTGTTAGCAGTTACTGATGGTACCTGGGCAACTGACCAGGTCAGAGTGTCACAAGGAGGAAGTGGGAGGAGGATCCTCTTGACCTTGGCATTCTTCTCACAGTGACATCTGATATGGCCTCTGGGTAGGAACCAGTGATTCCAAATCAAACCCAGTGGCAGAAATAGAATGTAGTTGATTCCTGTCACTTAGCAACTTCTATTTGTAGAGTTTCTGTTTCCCCTTTGGGTTCAGAGTAGTTTTCTCATATTCATACACTGACTTATAATATACTCTCCCAGACTTTTACAGTGAGGACCTGAAAGGTTATATCCATTTAATAAGGAAGAATATGAGGCATAGAGTGGAATAACGGCTTATCAAGGGTGATCACATCACGAAATATGGCTAGGCTTAGAATCCAGAGCTCCTGAATGTACAACTGTTCTACTGTTTAATATTCACAGTTTTTAATTCCCAGTCGAGTAAGCCATGGTTCTGAACATGTCCAAAAACACCTACAATACAACCTATGATGGTGTATGAGAACAAGACTTGGACATCCTAGGTACCTCCCTCAACAATCTAAGACCTGTAACAGGAAGCTATATAGTAATCACAAAAGCTCACGTCACTCAATTCAAAGTTTATTCTGAATTCCAAAACAGGACATAGAGTAGAGAAAAGAAACACAGATGTGTTCTGATTAAAAAAAAAAAAAAAGTGGAGGGGGAAAGATTCCATATCCCTAATATATAAACATGTAAATTTACAAAATAGAAAAAAATCTCCAATGGCCAAGATCCAAGAGAGTTATTATCTATGATAAAATTTACTCATATTGCCTCTCCTTTATAGGAGGAATATATATGTACTAAGGACTTTGATTTTACATGGCACACAAGTAAGGTCATTTACTCAATGTTACATAGACAGGTGGTAATAAAATTGGGAATAAAATCTAGAATAATTAGCTACAGGGCTATGCTTTGGCCACCAAACTATATTCTTTCTCCTAATTAAGGACAATATACTCAGGTCCTGGATCTCAGATACTGGAGATACAGAAAGTGTTTGTGTTGAACAGTTAGAAATGCAATCATGTTGACATTGTATCCCACCTTCCTCTGGGTCACTAACCAGTAGTTTCACTCCATCATTTATCTTCCTACTTTACTGTAATTTTTATCAGCTTCTTGCCGTAAGAATTTATATATGATGTAGCCTTTTTGCTCTAGAAAGAAATCCCTCCCCAAATCCCATCTTACCTTCTTATTTACTTTTAACTTCTCTATCTCCAAATTTTTGAAGGAATTGTTCTATACCATGTCTTCATTTCCCATTCACACTCCAACCTTCAGTGCAATCTGCATTCTCTCATTAACCTCCAAAGAAACTGCTCTCAAGAGGCTCACCAATTTGTTTGAACCATACTGTTTTCAGGTTCAATGAAAATTTTTGTTATTATTCCTATTTTTCACTGAAGTAGTTGACTTTGTTGACTGGAACCTCATTCTTCCTTTCCTTAGTTTCTAGGTCACAAACTCAACTGCTTTTCCTCTTACCCTTCTGGCCAACCTTCCAAGTTTAACTTTTGGTCTTATCTTGTCCCATTCCTTAAACATCTGAAGGTTTGATCACTGTCTTCTTTTTAAATATTATTCACTGTGATCACTCACTACTCATCTACTCTTCAGCTTCAGAAGCTAATGTCATGCTATTGATACTCCCAAATCAGTAACTTCAGCCCATATTTTTCTCATGACCTATATATCTGCACTTTCAATGAACCAACTATTCTATGTCCCCATTGAATGTCTCACAGAAATCCAGGATTCAACATACTCAGGGGTCATCATCTTCCTTCCCACAGAGAACCCGTAATCTTGTGATCACTTTCTCAGTAATGGTGTCACCATGAAAACAGTTGCCCAAACCAAAAAAGAAGTTTATCTCCCTCGACTGCTCTCTCTCCTTTACTGCCCCCATATAAAGTGGATCCCCAAATTCTACAGCTTATGACTTTTAAATATCTCTCAGATTCATTTATCACTCTCAATTCTTATTCCTACTAGCCTTGTTCCAACCATCAATATTTCTTTTTATTTTTTTTTGCCTGAATTACTGCAAAAGCATTACAATTAGTTTCTTTGCCTCTAGTCTTCTTCTCTCCAAGCTCACTGTCATTCATTCACCATACTGCAATCAGAATTTTCCCCCTAAATTGCAAATGTGAGTATAGTATCCTCTGATTAATCTCATTACCCTCAAAATAAAAACTTCTTAATATGGCTTAATAGGTCATTCATGGTTAGACCCTACTTCTCTCTCCTGCCTTATTTCCTATTCCCTTTGCATTGCATCATCCAGTCGGATCAAACAACTTTTGATTCCTGTAATATACTATCTTTGTTTACTCCCAGGCATTTAACATTCTCTTTTTTTCTACATGGAATGTCTTCTTTCAACTCTTCATGTGACTATTCCATTTCCTCCTTCAGGTCTCAACTTGTCAGCTTGTTTTCTCACTTTTTCCAGGAAGACTGTCCTGTCATCCCCCACCTACCCCCAACCCCACTCCTAATTCCATATTGGGTGCCCCTCCTGTGTTCTCACACTGTACCCTGTATTACTCCACACAGCACTGAACCAGAATTGCTGGATGTTTTACCTACGCCTGTCACTAAGCTGAAAGAGGCAGACAGGAAGGCCTTTGTTTTCTTGACCACTGAATCTTACAGAGCACAGTACTTGGAATATGGTAGGTGCTCAGTGGGTTTGAAAAAAGAAATGAATGAAATTTTCCTACCCAACTCTTTTCTGAGCTCAAAGAAGTCATCTCATTAAATTTTTTGTCAGAAAGGAGCAAGCTTTGATTCTGAACCAGTAAAATACTTTTATCAATATTTCTTTAGTTACCCATCTAGTCATCTATTTCACTATCAACTTTGACTCAATTAAAAAAAATTGACCATGGGGCAGAAAAATGTTCACATATTTTAGAAACCAAGATGAACTTGGTGTCCAAGTTCCTCAATTACAGACTTTTCAGTGTTTTAACTTATTTTTTTCTTTTCTATCATGAGTCATATATACATGTATATATATATATATATATATATATATATATATATATATATATACATATATATATTTGCATGTATGTATACAAATACATGTAACTTTTTTTTTGTTTAATGATTTAATAGTTCCTTCCTAGTTTCCTATAGCAATTCATGCAGTCTACATTTATACCATCACTGATAACATAATATTAAAGAGGCAAATCAAAGTTTTTGTTCTGTTACTCATAAAATTTTTCTAAAGATTCTGGGAAGTAAAAAGTATTTTTAGGGCTTCCCTGGTGGCGCAGTGGTTGAGAGTCCGCCTGCCGATGCAGGGGACACGGGTTCGTGCCCCGGTCCGGGAGGATCCCATGTGCCGCGGAGCGGCTGGGCCCGTGAGCCATGGCTGCTGAGCCTGCGCGTCCGGAGCCTGTGCTCCGCAACGGGAGAGGCCACAACAGTGAGAGGCCCGTGTACCACCAAAAAAAAAAAAAAAAAAAAAAGTATTTTTATTATAATTACTGCCATTTTACAGATGTGGACATAGGGATAAAATGGGTAAAAATCACACTAGCTAAGGAATTATAGAGCTAATACTAAAACCAAAGGCTTACAGATTTCCCAAACTAAGCTCTTCCTCTATATTACACTCACTTTTGCAAAAGCGGTTCCAAACAGTATTTTTTACTCTATTTTAATTCTCAGTAAGGAAGACTACTTAGGAAATACTGTTTAACATGATAACCTTATTTGCATCAGCAAACATAGGTTGTTTATCAAAATCACTGTAATATTGATTTATGTTCAATTCTTGGGTCAGCACAGTACTCTGGGTAGTTTTTGTTTGCTTGTTTGTTTTGGTTTTCTCTTTCTGGAGTATTTCCTAACAATTTTTACTCAAAGGATATTAATGTGATTTATTATATTTTCCTAAATTTTATGCCGTGAACCATTTATTTAACGTTTTCAACCTATTCAGTTTTGAGGACTTCTCCAATTTGTCTGGATTATTTTGTTTTTCTTACCAACTAACGACAGCTCCTTATACCATAAGGAATTGACCTTTTGTTATTTACAATTTCCCTAATTTATCTTAATTTTATGACCATATTTGTTTGTTTGTTTGTTTTTTTCTTTTTTTTGCAGTACGCGGGCCTCTCACTGTTGTGGCCTCTCCCGTTGCTGAGCACAGGCTCCAGATGCACAGGCTCAGCGGCCATGGCTCATGGGCCCAGTGGCTCCTCAGCATGTGGGATCTTCCCGGACCGGGGCACGAACACGTGTCCCCTGCATTGGCAGGCGGACTCTCAACCACTGCGCCACCAGGGAAGCCCGACCATATTTGTTTTGTAGGTGTCTTTTTTTTTTTTTTGGCCACGCGGTGCAGCATGCGGGATCTCAGTTCCCCGACCAGGGATCAAACCCATGCCCCCTTGCAGTGGAAGCAAAGAGTCCTAACCACTGGACCATCAGGGAAGCCCGAAGTCTTAATTTTTTTATTTATCTTTCTTTTGTGGTTTCTTCTATTGCTTCTGGGCATATTAGGTCTTTTTGTAACAAGATCAGTTAAATGTTTATCTCTATTTCTTTTATTTTTCTATTAATGGTCTGTTTCATTTTTTAAAAATTGAACTCTTTACATCATATGGGATTTACTTATGGTGTGAACTGTAACTAAATTTTTCCCCATATATTTTTAGTCAATTTCTCCAATACCATTTGCTAAATAATATAAAATGTATACATCATTTTGGTTTTCAGAATTACCCTATATAGTGCTACCCATTTGGCCAGAGCAATATTTTCTGAGAAACATAAATATAAACCTTACTTACCATGCCAAGTAATTTATCAAAATATTTGCAAATATAAGTCACTAATCTTTTGGACACCACACTATTATTAGGTGTTGCCAGTTCCAAAATTAATTGTTTATTAGAATAATACCTCCTAAAATGCTGAGTGAAAAACATAATTTAGATAACCTTCTTTCAGGACATCAGCAACATTCATTATTCAAAGTAATCCTCAGGGTTTCCATTGTAAAAAAAAATGTAAAATGAATATGCCACACCCAACACTTCTAATTTTAAAATCTGAATTATTAAATAGGTAATATTTTTTCATTGAAATTCACATATGTTCAAAGTTAAAGCAATGCATGTTTTTTTTTCTTTTATTCAGTGCAAAGTGAATGGCAGTTTCTAAAATAATGCTAACATCTAGTTGCATTTGGATACATGAATTCCTTCAGCTGTGCAATGAACCAGCAGTAAGATATGACACAACCAATCTGGCTCTGGCACCCATGATTTTATTGTCCTTTCTCACTCTTTTTGTAATTTTCTTACCCACAACCTCTACCAGATCTCCAGGGTCTGCCTTGTTTTTTGTGGACTCAGAGCTGCCTGTACATTTTTGTGCAGTTCTCCAGGTTCAAACTTATTCCTTCTTCCCTTTTGTATGAAACTAACATCTCTGTGTATGACCGAAAGTGGAAATGCAGGCAAAGTCAGGGACATAGTGGAGTGTTTAATCTGCCCAAATCCATGCCTTCTTCTTCTGGTAAGACATGCTACTTTTCCTTTGGAGAACTACCTCTCATCCCACTACCACTGGTTTGTTGGGATTGTCAATCAGGTGACCTGTTTTCCTTAGCCAAAGAAAATTACCTAAGTTGGGCATATCAGACTCTCCCTCCTTAGAACTTCGTTTTTATAAGAAATAGTTTAAAAGAGGTAGAAGTTGATTGACTCTGTTAATGGCTCCAGTTTTCTACTCTTCCCTGTTCAACATCCTTTACCATGCCTATGCCCTCCTACAGTGGGTGGTACATATTTTTACATTCCTGGACCATGTTACCTGTTTTGGCCAAGGATATCAGTATAGGTAATATGAGCAGAGCCTTGACAAGTGCTGAAACAATTGGACTCACTTGGTCTTCTGCCTCTGCCATCACCATGAAAAGCACATGCTGAACTGAGCCTTTTGGTCCCAGGAGAAGGAGGATGGGAAATGGCAAATAGGATGGCCAGATGAAATACAAGGTGCTCATTCAAGTACAAATTTCAGATAAACAACAAGTATTTATTTATTTTAATTTTTTTATTTTTATTTTTTATTTTTTGCTTTATAACAAATTTAATCAGTTATACATATACATATGTTCCCATATCCCCTCCCTTTTGCATCTCCCTCCCACCCTCCCTATCCCACCCCTCCAGGCGGTCACAAAGCACCGAGCTGATCTCCCTGTGCTATGCGGCTGCTTCCCACTAGCTATCTACCTTACGTTTGGTAGGGTATATATGTCCATGCCGCTCTTTCACTTTGTCACAGCTTACCCTTCCCCCTCCCCATATCCTCAAGTCCATTCTCTAGTAGGTCTGTGTCTTTATTCCTGTCTTACCCCTATGTTCTTCATGACATTTTTTTCTTAAATTCCATATATATGTGTCAGCATACAGTATTTGTCTTTCTCTTTCTGACTTACTTCACTCTGTATGACAGACTCTAGGTCCATCCACCTCATTACAAATAGCTCAATTTCATTTCTTTTTATGGCTGAGTAATATTCCATTGTATATATGTGCCACATCTTCTTAACCCATTCATCCGATGATGGACACTTAGATTGTTTCCAACTCTGGGCTATTGTAAATAGCGCTGCTATGAACATTTTGGTACATGTCTCTTTTTGAATTATGGTTTTCTCAGGGTATATGCCCAGTAGTGGGATTGCTGGGTCATATGGTAGTTCTATTTTTAGTTTTTTAAGGAACCTCCATACCGTTCTCCATAGTGGCTGTACCAATTCACATTCCCACCAGCAGTGCAAGAGTGTTCCCTTTTTTCCACACCCTCTCCAGCATTTATTGTTTCTAGATTTTTTGATGATGGCCATTCTGACTGGTGTGAGATGATATCTCATTGTAGTTTTGATTTGCATTTATCTAATGAGTAAAGATGTTGAGCATCCTTTCATGTGTTTGTTGGCTGTCTGTATATCTTCTGTGGAGAAATGTCTATTTAGGTCTTCTGCCCATTTTTGGATTGGGTTGTTTGTTTTTTTGTTATTGAGCTGCATGAGCTGCTTATAAATTTTGGAGATTAATCCTTTGTCAGTTGCTTCATTTGCAAATATTTTCTCCCATTCTGAGGGCTGTCTTTTGGTCTTGTTTATGGTTTCCTTTGCTGTGCAAAAGCTTTTAAGTTTCATTAGGTCCCATGTGTTTATTTTTGTCTTTATTTCCATTTCTCTAGGAGGTGGGTCAAAAAGGATCTTGCTGTGATTTATGTCATAGAGTGTTCTGCCTATGTTTTCCTCTAGGAGTTTGATAGTGTCTGGCCTTACATTTAGGTCTTTAATCCATTTTGAGCTAATTTTTGTGTATGGTGTTAGGGAGTGATCTAATCTCATACTTTTACATGTCCCTGTCCAGTTTTCCCAGCACCACTTATTGAAGAGACTGTCCTTTCTCCACTGTACATTCCTGCCTCCTTTATCAAAGATAAGGTGACCATATGTCCGTGGGTTTATCTCTGGGCTTTCTATCCTGTTCCATTGATCTATCTTTCTGTTTTTGTGCCAGTACCATACTGTCTTGATTACTGTAGCTTTGTAGTATAGTCTGAAGTCAGGGAGCCTGATTCCTCCAGCTCCATTTTTCGTTCTCAAGATTGCTTTGGCTATTTGGGGTCTTTTGTGTTTCCATACAAATTGTGAATTTTTTTGTTCTAGTTCTGTGAAAAATGCCACTGGTAGTTTGATAGGGATTGCATTGAATCTGTAGTTTGCTTTGGGTAGTAGAGTCATTTTCACAATGTTGATTCTTCCAATCCAAGAACATGGTACATCTCTCCATCTATTTGTATCATCTTTAATTTCTTTCATCAGTGTCTTATAATTTTCTGCATACAGGTCTTTTGTCTCCTTAGGTAGGTTTATTCCTGGATATTTTATTCTTTTTGTTGCAATGGTAAATGGGAGTGTTTCCTTGATTTCACTTTCAGATTTTTCATCATTAGTATATAGGAATGCCAGAGATTTCTGTGCATTAATTTTGTATCCTGCAACTTTACCAAATTCATTGGTTAGCTCTAGTAGTTTACTGGTAGCATCTTTAGGATTCTCTATGTATAGTATCATGTCATCTGCAAACAGTGACAGCTTTACTTCTTCTTTTCCGATTTGGATTCCTTTTATTTCCTTTTCTTCTCTGATTGCTGTGGCTAAAACTTCCAAAACAAGGTTGAATAAGAGTGGTGAGAGTGGGCAACCTTGTCTTGTTCCTGATCTTAGTGGAAATGGTTTCAGTTTTTCACCATTGAGGACGATGCTGGCTGTGGGTTTGTCATATATGGCCTTTATTATGTTGAGGAAAGTTCCCTCTATGGTTACTTTCTGCAGGGTTTTTATCATAAATGGGTGTTGAATTTTGTCGAAAGCTTTCTCTGCATCTATTGAGATGATCATATGGTTTTTCTCCTTCAATTTGTTAATATGGTGTATCACGTTGATTGATTTGCGTATATTGAAGAATCCTTGCATTCCCGGAATAAACCCCACTTGATCATGGTGTATGATCCTTTTAATGTGCTGTTGGATTCTGTTTGCTAGTATTTTGTTGAGGATTTTTGCATCTATGTTCATCAGTGATATTGGCCTGTAGTTTTCTTTCTTTGTGACATCCTTGTCTGGTTTTGGTATCAAGGTGATGGTGGCTTCGTAGAATGAGTTTGGGAGTGTTCCTCCCTCTGCTATATTTTAGAAGAGTTAGAGAAGGATAGGTGTTAGCTCTTCTCTAAATGCTTGATAGAATTCGCCTGTGAAGCCATCTGGTCCTGGGCTTTTGTTTGTTGGAAGATCTTTTATCAGAGTTTCAATTTCAGTGCTTGTGATTGGTCTGTCCATATTTTCTATTTCTTCCTGATTCAGTCTTGGCAGGTTGTACATTTCTAAGAATTTGTCCATTTCTTCCAGGTTGTCCATTTTACTGGCATAGAGTTGCTTATACTAATCTCTCATGATCTATGTTCATCAGTGATATTGGCTTGTAGTTTTCTTTCTTTGTGACATCCTTGTCTGGTTTGGGTATCAAGGTGATGGTGGCTTCGTAGAATGAGTTTGGGAGTGTTCCTCCCTCTGCTATATTTTGGAAGAGTTTGAGAAGGATAGGTGTTATCTCTTCTCTAAATGCTAGATAGAATTTGCCTGTGAAGCCATCTGGTCCTGGGCTTTTGTTTGTTGGAAGATTTTTTATCACAGTTTCAATTTCACTGCTTGTGATTGGTCTGTTCATATTTTCTATTTCTTCCTGATTCAGTCTCAGCAGGTTGTGCATTTCTAAGAATTTGTCCATTTTATTGGCATAGAGTTGCTTGTAGTAATTTCTCATGATCTTTTGTATTTCTGCAGTGTTAGTTGTTACTTCTCCTTCTTCATTTCTAATTCTATTGATTTGAGTTTTCTCCCTGTTTTTCTTGATGAGTCTGGCTAATGGTTTATCAATTTTGTTTATCTTCTCAAAGAACCAGCATTTAGTTTTATTGATCTTTGCTATCGTTTCCTTCATTTCTTTTTCATTTATTTCTGATCTGATTTTTATGATTCCTTTCCTTCTGCTAACTTTGGGATGTTTTTGTTCTTCTTTCTCTAATTGCTTTAGGTGCAAGGTTAGGCTGTTTATTAGAGATGTTTCCTGTTTCATAAGGTGGGATTGTATTGCTTCCCTCTTAGAACTGCTTTTGCTGCATCCCATAGGTTTTGGGTCATCGTGTCTCCATTGTCATTTGTTTCTAGGTATTTTTTAATTTCCTCTTTGATTTCTTCAGTGATCACTTCCTTATTAAGTAGTGTATTGTTTAGCCTCCATGTGTTTGTATTTTTTACAGATCTTTTCCTGTAATTGATATCTAGTCTCATAGCATTGTGGTCAGAAAAGATAATTGATACAATTTCAATTTTCTTTAATTGACCAAGGCTTGATTTGTGACCCAAGATATGATCTATCCTGGAGAATGTTCCATGAGCACTTGAGAAAAATGTGTATTCTGTTGTTTTTGGATGGAATGTCCTATAAATATCAATTAAGTCCATCTTGTTTAATGTATCATTTAAAGCTTGTGTTTCCTTATTTATTTTCATTTTGGATGATCTGTCCATTGGTGAAAGTGGGGTGTTAAAGTCCCCTACTATGATTGTGTTACTGTCGATTTCTCCTTTTATGGCTGTGAGTATTTGCCTTATGTATTGAGGTGCTCCTATGTTTGGTGCATAAATATTTACAACTGTTATATCTTCTTCCTGTATCGATCCCTTGATCATTAGGTAGTGTCCTTCTTTGTCTCTTCTACTAGTCTTTATTTTAAAGTCTATTTTGTCTGATATGAGAATTGCTACTCCAGCTTTCTTTTGGTTTCCATTTGCATGGAATATCTTTTTCCATCCCCTTACTTTCAGTCTGTATGTGTCTCTAGGTCTGAAGTGGGTCTCTTGTAGACAGCATATATATGGGTCTTGTTTTTGTATCCATTCAGCCAATCTGTGTCTTTTGGTGGGAGCAAAAGGTAATTATCGATATGTATGTTCCTATTCCCATTTTCTTAATTGTTTTGGGTTTGTTATTGTAGGTCTTTTCCTTCTCTTGTGTTTCTTGCCTAGAGAAGTTCCTTTAGCATTTGTTGTAAAGCTGGTTTGGTGGTGCTGAACTCTCTCAGCTTTTGCTTGTCTGTAAACGTTTTAATTTCTCCATCAAATCTGAATGAGATCCTTGCTGGGTAGAGTAATCTTGGTTGCAGGTTTTTCTCCTTCATCACTTTAATTATGTCTTGCCACTCCCTTCTGGCTTGCAGAGTTTCTGCTGAGAGATCAGCTATTATCCTGATGGGGATTCCCTTGTGTGTTATTTGTTGTTTTTGCCTTGCTGCTTTTAATATGATTTCTTTGTGTTTAATTTTTGACAGTTTGATTAATATGTGTCTTGGTGTATTTCTCCTTGGATTTGTTCTGTATGGGACTCTCTGTGCCTCCTGGACTTGATTAACTATTTCCTTTCCCATATTAGGGAAGTTTTCAACTATAATCTCTTCAAATATTTTCTCAGTCCCTTTCTTTTTCTCTTCTTCTTTTGGAACCCCTATAATTCGAATGTTGGTGCGTTTAATGTTGTCCCAGAGGTCTCTGAGACTGTCATCAGTTCTTTAGATTCTTTTTTCTTTATTCTGCTCTGCAGCAGTTATTTCCACTATTTTATCTTCCACCTCACTTATCCGTTCTTCTGCCTCAGTTATTCTGCTATTGATCCCATCTAGAGTATTTTTTATTTCATTTATTGTGTTTTTAATCGATGCTTGATTCATCTTTAGTTCTTCTAGGTCCTTGTTAACTGTTTCTTGCATTTTGTCTATTCTATTTCCTAGATTTTGGATCTGGGAAATAGAATCTTGGATCATCTTTACCATCATTATTCTGAATTCTTTTTCAGGTAGACTGCCTATTACCTCTTCATTTGTTAGGTCTGGTGGGTTTTTATCTTGCTCCTTCTCCTGCTGTGTGTTTTTCTGTCTTCTCATTTTGCTTATGTTGCTGTGTTTGGGGTCTCCTTTTTGCAGGCTGCAGGTTCGTAGTTCCCGTTGTTTTTGGTGTCTGTCCCCAGTGGCTAAGGTTGGTTTAGTGGGTTGTGTAGGCTTCCTGGTGGAGGGGACTAGTGCCTGTGTTCTGGTGGGTGAGGCTGGATCTTGTCTTTCTGGTGGGCAGGTCCACGTCTGGTGGTGTGTTTTGGGGTGTCTGTGGCCGTATTATGATTTTAGGCAGCCTCTCTGCTAATGGGTGGGGTTGTGTTCCTGTCTTGCTAGTTGTTTGGCATAGGGTGTCCAGCACTGTAGCTTGCTGGTCGTTGAGTGAAGCTGGGTGCTGGTGTTGAGATGGAGATCTCTGGAAGATTTTCGCCTTTGATATTATGTGGAGCTGGGAGGTCTCTTGTGGACCAGTGTCCTGAAGTTTGCTCTCCCACCTCAGAGGCACAGCACTGACTCCTGGCTCCTCAATTTGGGATGTTCTTGTCTATTCATGTATTGCACAGATGCAGGGTATATCAAGTTGATTGTGGAGCTTTAATCCGCTGCTTCTGAGGCCGCTGGGAGAGATTTCCCTTTGTCTTCTTTGTTCTCACAGCTCCTGGGTCTCAGCTTTGGATTTGGCCCCGCCTCTGCGTGTAGGTCGCCGGAGGGCGTCTGTTCTTCGCTCAGACAGGACAGGGTTAAAGGAGCAGCCTCTTCGGGGACTCTGGCTCACTCAGGCCGGGCGGGAGGGAGGTGCACGGAGTGCGGGGCGAGCTTGCAGCGGCAGAGGTCGGCGTGATATTGCACCAGCCCAAGGCACACCGTGCGTTCTCCCAGGGAAGCCACCCCTGGATCCCGGGACCCCGGCAGTGGCGGGCTGCACAGGCTCCCAGAAGGGCGGTGTGGACAGTGACCTGCACTCGCACACAGGTTTCTTGGCGGCGGCAGCAGCAGCCCCAGCGTCCCACGCCCGTCACCGGGCTCCACGCCTTCAGTCGCGACTCGCTCCCGTCTGTGGAGCCCCTTTAAGCAGCGCTCTTAATCCCCTCCCCTCACGCACCAGGAAACCAAGAGGGAAGAAAAAGTCTCTTGCCTCTTCGGCAGCTCCAGAGTTTTCCCGGACTCCCTCCCGGCTAGCTGTGGCACATTAGCCCCCTTCAGGCTGAGTTCTCGCCGCCAGCCCCAGTCCTCTCCCTGCGCTCTGACCGAAGCCCGAGCCTCAGCTTCCAGCGCCGCCCACCCCGGCGGGCGAGCAGACAAGCCTCTCGGGCTGGTGAGTGCCGCTCGGCACCGATCCTCTGTGCGGGAATCTCTCCGCTTTGCCCTACCCAGGTATGTGGGGAGTTTCTTGCCTTTTGGGAGGTCTGGGGTCTTCTGCCAGCGTTCAGTAGGTGTTCTGTAGGAGTTGTTCCACGTGTAGCTGTATTTCTGGTGTATCCGTGGGGAGGAGGGTGATCCAAGTATTTATTTTTAGTATAAGTATGTTCCAAATATTACATGGGACATATTTATACTAAAAATTATTTATTATCTAAAATTCAAATTTAACTGGGCATCCTATGTTTTTAATTGATGAATCTGACAACCTCAGGAACACAGTCACCTGTAGTGAAGCCCAGCCTAGAAGTGTGCTGACTTATACTTTTGTGAGAAATAAAGAGTAACTATTATTGTTTTATGCCCAAGAATTTTGGACTGGTTTGTTTATCAGCAATAGTTAGCTAATACATATTATGAAAGGGCAACCACCTGAAAAGACTATTATTTTTCACTAGTGTCTGCAACTTGTATCCCTAGAGATAAATGATTTTGAGCTTTCCATGGCAAGATTTTTCTGCTTTTCCTTTGGTTCTGTGAGCTAGTCCATATTCTTCCACTGTATCACCTCCTTCTTACATAAAATTAGCCAGTCAATTTCTGTTGCTTAAACCAAAGAATCCTAATTATTGCAAATTGAGAAGCAGTCATAATAAGGTGAAAATTTGAAGAGGGGCCTTTTCATAGAGGGACAATTGTTATCATCTCTGCTTAGGTACTTGTTGGATTCCCAAAAAACCATCTTAGTTGCATGCCTACCATTGGTTCTGATCTATCAGTACACATTGCTTTAAAAATAATCGTTGGTTTGCAAGGCCATCTAATTCTAGCTGTGAATGTTTTAATGCATTTATCTTTGGTCCCCAACTGACCAGCCTACAGAAAGAAAATAATCAGTTCCAGAGTAGGGGAGAAAAGTGGTCAGTTGGCTTATTTCCCTAACCTCAGATAATTAGTGGTTATTGTATTCAATTCAAAGTGCCATTCCTAATGGTACAAATCAGCAACAAATTGGTCTCAGTTATTGTTCATTTAAAGTTGGGGCAAGGTGTATGTACTACTGTGTGTATGGTGGTGAGGGGGTGTTAAAAACACAACACTGTCAACTTCCTAATTTCTAACCTTTCTTTCATGAGGTTAGACAAACTTAAGCCCTATCTTTTGCATATGGAACAGACTATGGAACAGGATGTCATGTATACCTAAGAGTTGGGTTCAGAAATCTACAGGATGTTTTCTGAACAGCACTTGGCTTTAATAAGCACGATCTAAGAATTCAACAATAAGAATAAAAATACACAATATAACACATAAATGCCATCTTGTGAAACCTCAAACGTCCATCCAGCCTGGCATTTGCCTCTGAAAATGCCACTGAAGCATGTTTTGCTGCATGGTGTGGTAGTTTCTAGGATGATGACAGGATGGGAAAATGTAGCACAGTGAGCTAGACTGAGAGCCAGGGGACTTTGGCCCTGCCCTGCCACTACCTCACAAGGAAATCACATGTTCTCTGATATTGGCTTTTGAATCCTCATCATCAGGCACATTGCAGGTACTTAACACATTTTGAATGTCTAAATGAACAAATTAATGACATTATTATTTAAATTTGTTTGAGTCTTCATTTCCTCATCTGGTAACTGGAAGTAATGTGCAAAATTGGTATTAGGCAATGTTATAGGATTGCTATTAGGGTCAAATATGATAATGCACATGAACTTGTTCTATAAACTGAAAGAGGTTCTATAGTGTAGCCATTATTTATTACATGCTAAAACTAGCTTATAAAAAACAATGTTGGCTTAACTCCTAAGATAACATGATGGGACTTCCCTGGTGGTCCAGTGGGTGAGACTCCGTGCCCCCAATGCAGGGGGCCTGGGTTCAATCCCTGGTTGTGGAACTAGATCCCACATGCATGCCACAACAAAGAAGCCCACATGCTTCAACTAAAGATCCCGTGTGCCGCAACGAAGATCCCCTGTGCCGCATCTAAGCCCCGGCACAGCCAAAATAAATAAATAAATAAATAAATTTTTTTAAAAATTAAAAAAAAAGATAACATGATAAAAGAATTCATACATTTCTATGGCTAATGGTATTCCAATTATAGTTTTGCAGGCACCATTATTGCCAAAAGGTGTAGGTAATTATTACAATTCATAGTCAATCATTTACACTGGTATTAACAATAACTCACCCCAAAGACATGCACTCAGTTCTTATCTGCTAATGGGCAGAGCTATGTCAATATGTCAACCCTTGGGCTTCCCTGGTGGCACAGTGGTTGAGAGTCCACCTGCTAATGGAGGGGACACGGGTTCGTGCCCCGGTCTGGGAAGATCCCAGATGCCGCAGAGCGGCTAGGCCCGTGAGCCATGGCCGCTGAGCCTGCGCGTCCGGAGCCTGTGCTCCGCGAGGGGAGAGGCCACAACAGTGAGAGGCCCGCCTACCGCAAAATAAATAAATAAATAAATAAATAAATAAATATATATATATATATATATATATATATATATATATATATATATATATATATATATGTCAACCCTTCAGTTAATGTCTAGGCACTTTATACCTACAACAAAAAGTGACATAAAGATATGAGAGTGTACAACCATAAGTAAAATAAGTTTTCCCCGAATTTTTAGAAGCTTAACTGTTGGGCTCCCAAGAAAAAGCACTCCAAGTGGGGGAGGGTCAATTAGAAGGTTGGGATTAACATATAAACACTACTATATATAAAATAGATAACCAACAAGGACCTACAATATAGCATAGGGAACTCTACTCAATTATTTTGTAGTAATCTATAAGGGAAAATAATCTGAAAAAGGATATATATATATACATATACAGATATATATATCTGAATCACTGTGCTGTACACCTGAAACTAACACAACATTGTAAATCAACTATACTTCAATAAAAAATAAATGCATAAATAAAAAAAAAGAAAAGAAAAAGCACTCCAAATAAAATTTTGTCACCCTTACATAGTTTGTAATGTCTTGTACACAACAGTTGTTGCCAGGTGTTTTGTGTCCATAATTTGAGTCTCTGAAGACTTAGATCTTGCAGTAGAATAAAATAGCTAGCAATGATAATTTATTTTCCACTAGTACTAGCTCCCACTCCTATTAGGATCCATTTATAAAGCAAGAAACAGCAGCCTCCAAAGTATGTATCTGGAAAGGAGCACTCTGCAGGAACATGATTCCTTTTAGATACAAATTTCATGCGTGAGTTGGAAAATATGGAAACTATAGATTCTTTGAGTGTCAGATGAAGTTGAAGTTAGGAGAAACTCATTATGGGCATCAGTTACTCAAATATCTCTGCCAGGAATGATTACAAATGCTGCACTTATGCATGCAGTAAATGATGAACAAAGTAACTTAAAGAAAGAGGAATAATATGCTAACAATTTAGAGAAAAAGATAAAATGTATGTACAAAACAAAGCAATGCCAAGTGCCATATGACTGGTAATGTGGTAAAGACAGGGAAACTGCAGTGAGGAAGCTCCCGAAAATGACATATTGAAACAATGGGCAGTCAAGAAAAAGGAATCCTCTTTTAATCCTTTTTTAATCAGACAGGAGCAGTTTCTGAACTGTACATGCGACTAAAAGTGCCTGAAGCTTCACTCACCAGAGTCCTCTGAGATGTAGCTGGCATTTGACTGTGTTGGCCAAAGCTGGGTAAGACACACTCTTCGGGGCCTTTGAACCCTGTTATATAACATTCTCAAGCGGCCCTATGAGTTCCTGACACTGTTCTAGGTAGTCAGATTTATACCAAAACAGTCCCTACAGACTCATCCAGATGGTAGGCACTGTCAAAAGGGAGGATGAATATGGGTCAGCCTGCTCTAAATAACTCAAACACGGTAGCCATGGGACAAGGAAATGTTACAAGCTCACTTACACACCACTCAGTGGTGGATGTGTACTTAGGGTGACACATGTGTGGCATGCATATCTGCATCTGGTTGAGTTCCCTAGTCTACCTAAAATGAAAGTATATTAAACTGGAATGTTTCTATATTTATTAAATGTTCAGAAGTGCCCTGGAGTCTAAGGGTGTGGGCTGGTTTTAAAAGGGAACAAATCATTCAGACACCAGCATTTGCATTCATGCCCAGCTAAGGGTGTCCATTATTGTTGATTCAGCAATAGGTATACTCTGTGGGGCATCAAATGACTGTTCCCATGTACGGGTCATTGCCTTGCTAAATAAGAGCAAATGGAACTATCCTGACTCTGTTCACTGAGACTGCACTTAACAGCAAGTCAGCAGCTTCTCCAAAATCTCCTATTCCCAGACCCTTATTCCAGCTGTTTGGATATTTGTTTTTACTAATCTGGGAAAACACCCAGAAGCTGACTTAACCTATAGATGGAAGGAATGGAATGCCATCTCCCCTTTACCTAGGCCAAATCGCTTCCTTGTTTCTGGTACTTACAGATTCGTCTTTAGATGCTGTCCAACTGGGGCAGATGGTTTTGTTATTTGGCAGCAATGGGGGTATTAAGAAGAGGGAAGCTCAAAAATATCAGGCTAGACTTCCCTGGTGGTGCATTGGTTAAGAATCTGCCTGCCAAGGCAGGGGACAAAGGTTCGAGCCCTGATCCAGGAAGATCCCACATGCTGTGGAGCAACTAAGCCCATGCGCCACAACTACAGAGCCTGCACTCTAGAGCCCATGAGCCACAACTACTGAAGCCCGCGAGCCACAACTACTGAAGCCTGTGTGCCTAGAGCCCGTGCTCCGCAAGAAGAAAAGCCACTGCAATGAGAAGTCCACACACCTCAACGTAGAGTAGCCCCTGCTCGCTGCAACTAGAGAAAGCCCGTGAGCAGCAAAGAACCAACACAGCCAAAAATAAATAAATAGATAGATAGATAAATAAATAAATAAATTTATAAAAAGAAAAATATCAGGCTACCTAGGGTAAGTGGCAAATAGCAACTGGGTTGTTTCCAAGGTCTGAGAAGTGGCACCTTGAGATTTTGTAAGAGAAAAGCAGAGTGTGTCTTTACCCACCCTTGCACTCAAATAGACATATTTTCCATGTTAAAGGGACATGTTCAGTATAATTCTTAGAACAGGTGAAAATTCAGGCAGTATTCCTGGCATCTACTAAAAACCCACTTCTTACTCCATGAAAAGCCTGTAAGATTTAGCCCTAAACCATGACATATCCTTAAAAGCTACAAAATACTTTATGGGCCATCAATTTTTTTTGTGTTCCATTACTTCTCTTAAAAAATTAAATATGAGAAAAACATTGTCTGTATCCCATGGATGAATTCTTTAGCTATTAAGGGAATATCATAAACAAGTCCTTATACCAAAAGCAGAGAGGATTTTAAATCAGAGAGAAAGGAGCTGTAAGTGATCAGGGAATAGAAATATAAAGGGTTCAGAGACCAACCTGCCATCTATTCTGTTGAAGAATAATACAAACCAACAACATTTATCAAGAGCCGATGCCACATAAATGCACTGTGCAGTGTGCGTGGGCAGAGGTGAGGAGGGGTAAAAGAATGACAATTATGACCTAGATCAGCCAGTTTTTACTGTTTCAACAGAAGTGCCAGTATGAGCTTATCACACAACTACTCAGAATATTTCAAAATAACTTACTGTTCATTGCATTTTGGGAGTCAGAAATACACAGAGGTAACTATAGTGCTTGTAAGAATTTCTTGCACTTAATGATTTCATGCCCATATTACTAGCTTAAATTCTATGTTTTTAGTTGCTTAAGGCATACAGCGTTCTTTGCATGTAGGGAAGGAGGTAGATTCTAATAGAAACCAACTAGAGTGAACTAAAGCATGCATAGGATACAAAGAAAATAATAACAGTTGTTCCCTGCCACCGCTCAAGGGCCCAGAAGCTAGACTATTTAGACAAAGAATAGGTTTGACAGGAGATTTTTAGAATTTCTTTCTTTGCATTGCCCCTGTTCAAAGCTTACCATAAAACCATTACAAACAGAATATGGAACATTCACATTATTTACTTCTAAACAGAGTTACTATTGTGAATTAATACATTCATGCCCATTATAATTTTTCAAAAATTATATACAATGGTGGAAAACACAGTAATTGTTGTGAGTGTTAAACGTAGCTAGGAGAAATAGAATACTTCTGTAATTATAAGTAGTTTTGAAAATTCCAGAGAGGTAAGTAGGTGTGCAGCATTTGTGGTGGGGAAAAAACATAAAAAACGAAACCTCAAGTTGATGAATATGGGTTAGATCTCCATCTTATCTTTGTTTGCCCTCTGTTGGAAGGGCAAATGCACATCAAATAATGAAAGAAGATACAAGCAAGAAGAAAAATAAGGAGAAATAATAAAGATAATTAGTAATAATAATATCTTAGGTAGTACTATATTACGCAATTTGTAAAACAGTGGTATATACCTCGCCTTATTTGATCCAAAACTGATCCCTGTGCGATAGTCTGACCATCTTTACTACCACCACTTCCCACCTATGTATTGGCTGGATAATTACTGAGCTTGAAGCTCAATAAGGGTCATTCTCTTGGCCAAGGTCACAAAGCTAGAAAGGGAAAGTACTAAATGTATCACCGGCTCTTCCGATTGTGTTAAGAAGATCCAGAAGACCCTGACATATCACAGACTAGATTATCTACTGCTAAAATGGGAGATGCTGCCATGTCGATTGAATTCAACAGTTGCCACGATAACCAGGCACAAGTAGAGCCAGGATAACTTGGATAGGTAGGTAGATGTCCTGAGTACAGTGACAGAAATGCCACTGACTGTATAGAGACTCTGGAAGTTTGGTTTAGTTTAGTTTGTTTTCTCTGCATTCTTCAACTCAATTAATGTGCTATAGTTAAGAATTTGGCTTTCTGATTTTTAAGGTATTTTTTAATAATGCTGATAATATTCACATCTACAATTTGAAAAACTTGAACGATTTTATAGTGGAAACTAGAGCCATCCTCACATGCCCTATATACTGCCTGTATCACGTTTTCTCTCCCTCAGTTTGGCTGGTGCAAATGGGATTTCTCTTTTCTCTCTCTCCTCTTCTTAAAACTCAAGAGGTGGGCATGGTGGTGGTGGTGAGAAGGAAAGGTTGTCCCTGCTTCTACAAATGAATCCTGAATGGGGTGAGTCTCATTAATCTTGAGCTAAGTGTGAAGTTAGACATGAAGGCACCACAGGTCCCCCCATTTGTTCAGAGCCCTAGGCATGTTATGGAGAAAATGTCAAAGATTTCTCTTCTCTTGCTTGTGTACCCTACCATGATGTTTTATTCAAACCTCCATGTCCTAAGGACACAAACACTGCCTATCAAAATCTCCCCCACCTGGCTCCCAGTCTCACACATAAACATGCACAACACCCGTGTTTAGGAGAGCTGATCAATTCCTGCAAAAAGCAGTCTATTGGTAACATGCTGTGAGGCCAGAGCACTCTGGCAAATGCTTTCTGAGGCAGTGTGACCCTCCATGACTGTGTTTGTCTCCATCTCACAATGCATGTGCTTATACAACATGAAGTGTCCACTGACCCTGTCTTCTAACAAGAGATGGTTTTAACTGTGAGTGGAACTCTGGTTTCATATTGAGAAAAACTGACTGCTGGGAAAATAGGGCAGTGTCAGGGGACAAGTTGAGGCAGATGTGACTGAGGACAGGTGAGAATCAGCAGTGCTTCCCTGAGGGGAGCAGGAAGAATCTCTCCTGCTTGGCTCTGCATCAGCTCTGTATTTGGTATTGTCCTGGTGGCCAGCAGGGGTAACAGCTTGTCCACAGGGCCTAGGCCTGAACGCTATGGAAACGCATTAGAGTTTCTATAGAGACTATGGAACGTATGAGTATCAGAGGGGAAAAGTGAGCAGGCCCATGGTCTCTGTCCATCCTATGTCTGTCACAAGCAAACGAGGCAGGCTGTAGAGAAGGAATCGGGAAAAGGTGGTCATGCAACTGGATTCACGTTGGCCCAGCCCGTCCTCTTGTCTACTTGCCTTCGACTGTCTTAGGGCAGCTGATAGGGTAGCTGCTTTGTTCTCCAAAAGCCACAGACCTCACAAGGCAGAGATGTGCTGTAGCAGTGAGAAGGATTCTTGTGTTGTCAATTCCAAACAGCTCCAGATGGACTGAGAACCAGGCTTCTTGGCCAGCAGAATTATTCTTGAGTTTCAGCCCACATCTTTCCCTGTTCAATCCACAGGGAAAGGGCAAGTGCTCCCTCTGTCTGTTATTCTACCCGTCTTTCCTCTGGCCTCAGCCAAGTTACTTAACCTCATCTGGAAAGTGACTTGGTCCTGAGAGTCTTTGGCCATTGACAATCTTTGATTTCCATGAGTCAGACTCACTCATACCTGTCACACCAGCATGAGAGCACAGTGCCTAGCCTGATAGGGCTTCTCATTAACTGTATGTTAAGGGAGTGAAACAAATAACTTACTGCATCTTCAATGCCATGTGTAAAATTACATGGAAACAGTTAATACTCAAGGCCACTTGTGATTACTTTGCTCTCTTAGACTTTTGCCAGTGCTTCCTTCCAATAATTAATTATACAGTCATCATATTTCTCTTGATGGTAAAATAGCCCAAGAGGCTCAAGTCCAAACTGCACATTTTCAGCTATTTGTCCTTCCACTAATGATTAGAGGCTATATGAGAGAACATAATATTGCCTCTTCCCATGTCCTATAAATTGAATGGATGCCCAGAGTAGCTAAGGTTTAAGTTTAAAAGAAAATCTTCTCCATCATATTTAACATACATATGTATATATATACAAAGACATATATCAGAATGTCAGACACCTCCCTCAGCCACTTTTCATGAAGCTCCACAACACATTATGCTTTGCCTTATGCTGGTTCCTCCAATGGCTTTGGGAGTCATATCAGGTTTCAGCTATCAGCCAGCTGGTGCCATTCATTTAAAGGGAAGCAACTCTGTAAGTGAGCAAGATTCTAATCACTAAATCGAATTACAAAGTAGAGTAAATTATTATAAATGTTTTTAGAAGTGTCTTAAAACACTGGAAAGAAGAAAAATTATCAACCAAACAGAAATCTGCTGTGCTGGTGGTTGATAGCATCGTTACGGATTAGGACATTCACATGTGTAAATATTCTATGCCCTGGCTATTTCTGGCACCCGAATCTAGCATTCACACATTAACAACTTTGTAACCGGGCCTCCCTGGTGGCGCAGTGGTTGAGAGTCCGCCTGCCGGTGCAGGGGACACGGGTTCATGCCCCAGTCTGGGAAGATCCCACATGCCGCGGAGCGGCTGGGCCCGTGAGCCATGGCCGCTGAGCCTGCGCATCCGGAGCCTGTGCTCCGCAACGGGAGAGGCCACAACAGTGAGAGGCCCGCGTACCGCAAAAACAAAACAAAACAAAACAAAAAACAACTTTGTAACCTTCCTCTCTCATTCAACCAGATGCTAAACCGTTCGACTCAAAGTACACCTTAGTTTATAGGTCCTAATGGGAGGAATAGGAACATTTCACTTATACTGCACTGTAGGGAACTTCACATCACTCCATTAAAATGATAAGTTAGTCAAGGGAAGGAAAAGGCAGTGGGAAAATGAAAGAGAGACACTTAACATGGATGTGTGTATCTCCCAGCGCAGACCCATTTATTACCCTTCTATTTAAAGTCCTTCACGAACATATTTCAAATGCCACACATTCTCCACATCACAATGCAAAACCAAAGATAAACACGTTAACATTTAACCTCTGGCTTCTAAGCTAGCCGTCTGCGCAGGCGTTTCTTACATCAGGTGTGTTTGTACACTGTCAGGGCATCATGGACTTCATCCTTTAGTCCAGCTGCTTCCTCGAGGGATGAATGTGTGTGCTCATCATGTTCAGACCTCTTCAGAACGCTGTTCCCAATTCATTCCACTATGTCCTTGGGAGCTGTGAAGGGAGGCTGTTAGTGCTCAGCAAGTATCTACGTGCTTCTCCGCATTTTCCAGCCTCCTGTGGTTGGACCAGACAACTGGAGTCTGGCCAATAAAATGTTGCGGAAAGTGAGGTAAGCCACATCTGGGCCCTGGCCCTTTAAAGAAGCCAGTGTGTCACTCCAGCCCTTTCCTGTCAATGGCAACTTTGGGGATGTAGCTGCTATGTAGCAGGGGGCTTCCAGACCTGGACTGGACTCCATGAACAAGAAAGAAGCCTCAAGAGTTCAACATTATCTGCTGTGGCAGCTAACATTAATTACTCTGATCAAACTCAGTGCTCTCTGCTGACCTAGATGGGTGGGATGGGGGGGTGGGAGGGAAGTCCAAGAGAGAGGGGATATACGCATACATATAGCTGATTCGCTTCATTGTACAGCAGAAACTGACACACCATTGTAAAGCAGTTATACTCCAATAATAATAATTTAAAAGAACCCATCATTGAGAAGAGCAAAGTATACATTTACTATTTAGAAGTGGACTGGCCTAAAGTTGGAAACTGGATATGATGTTCTCTCGAAGTCCCTCCTATTTCATGCTGATGACTGTTGAGTGAAAAGCCTCTTCTTCATTCAGTGAAGACTTTGATTGGTCATTGCTAATGACTACACAATTGATCTTCCAGTCTACTCATCCACTTCGTTTTTATTTTATGACCAAATGCTGCCTCCTGCCTGACACTGGCTATTGCCTGTAAGAGGTGTAGGAACCTCTCCTCTGCTCTGTGGTATGGAGGCCAGAGTGATGAGCCAGAAATGGTAGTCTTTCCCTAATTCTGTGTCTTACTTTTTCTTGCCACCTATCAGGAATTTTCTACCTGCACACCTACCTCTGATTATAAGCCTCTGATGTTAAGAACCTGGAGGTGCCTGCTTCCAGACGCTTCATCTATAGGTCAGAAATCCTAGAAATTTGGTATCTCAAGTTTGAATTTTATAATTTCATATACGATGCATAGTGTGAAAAAAAGTATTTTATAAAAATCTAAGCAAAGATAGTATAAAGGAATAGTTATTTAAATTAGCAAAATGGTATTTCCCATTAAGGAAGTCACAACCTCTATTCACAACTATAGAGATAATGAAACAGTACCAGATATTTCTAGAAATTTCTAGAAATTGCCTGAGGAAATATTACTAGAAATAATATAATAAAATTATACTAAAAATGCTTATTTTGTACTCCAGGTATTATAACCAAGTTTCTCTCTATTTGCATATGCTTGCTAGTAAATAGCACAGCTGTCTGGAAATACATGAGTCCTGGGTTATATTTTTGGCTTTCCCTCTGTCTTGGTATCTTTTGAACCTGCAGGGTTGTGTTCTTTTTTTGTTTTTTGTTTTTCCTCCCCCCCACTAGAGGAGGAGGAGGAGGACAATGCCTCAAGAATAATTTAAGGAAACTGTGTTACATAATCAGTGCAAGGACTCAGGGACCTCTGTATTAGTTTCCCTTACTTAAATACAAAATCATACTTTATCAGAACAAATAAGGTTTCTAACATAGGAGGAGTATGTCCTCAGCTTTCCTGTAGTGAAATTGTTCTATATTTGGCATTCTGCAGGCCTCATTATTACATAATCATTTCTTCATAAGAAAAACATAAAGGAATTTCACTGAATATATTTCTAGTACAGGAGTTATTTTTAAGGCCAACCAGGGAGAATTTCAGGATAATAGTGAGGGGGACATGCTGAAAGTGTGTGATTCTGAATAGAAAATAAGATTTGACCCACATAAGTAAACACAGTTATCTAAGAGCAGCTCCATTCACTAAATATAAGGAGACCTAGATTTTTAGCCCCATACTTCCTCTCACTCCCAGTAGAGCTCAGTAGGGCTCCTTCAGGCCACAAAAACTTCTCAATACCTCAAAGTATTCATCTCCAAAAATAACATATGCTAATTTTCTAGGTTCCAAGATGGATACCAGGATTAACTAAATAACTTAGGGAAAGTATATTGGATATATATGCTTAAATACTTTAATTTTTTTTCAGAAATCAGAAAAGGAAGATAAAATCGAGTCAGGATTATATAGTTAATATGACTGATTTTCATGTGAGGCTGTAGAATATGTCCCATGACTTTGTAGTTATACTTGGCCTAGCACATGTTATAACACTAATTAGGGACTTAGCAATTAACCTTTATAGCTTGTATAGATCAACAATATCCTGTATAAAAAGATTCTACCCAACCTCAGTGGTGTAAGCTTATTCTATGCAAAAGACAGTTTTAGGAGTCAATCGGGAAGAGTGCTCCTTGAGTTTTAGACCACATAGCCCTATGGCTCATGCTTCCCTGTATCCATGAATCTAAGAGGTCAAGAGTCTAACGTCAAAAGTGTGGGTGTGATAAATACTCTGGACAAAAGAATAACTCAGAAATGGCTGAAGACATATAAGGATAGGGACCTTCTCTTTTGACATGTATTTATAACGCATAATTTAGTGGCTAGACACTGGGCTCTGAAGCCAGGCAGGTTCCAATCCTGGTTCCTCAGCTTACTAGCTGTTAAATCTTGGGGAAACTGTTTAGTCTTTCTTTGACTCAGTTTTCTCATCTGCAGATGAGAAACTTAACCTATCTCAGAGGATTTCCAAGTATTCAGTGAGATAATTAACGCATGTGAAATACTTAACTTGATGCCTGGAATATAGCAAGTGCTTGTAATAAATGCTGTTGACCTTGGAACACGTTAGAACCACACGATTGGCATGTTGGGGACAGTGGTTTAAAATATTTTTTTGGAACACATGAGGAAATGAATGAATGAATGAATTAGTGAAGGACAGAAAACTTCTGTCTAGAAACACACTTTTAGGAAGTAATAGTGACCAGTAATTTCTATTTACTTTGATCTGTGGTGTCTCTGAAGAATTGACTAAAGCATCTACATAGTATTTATTTTTTCAACAGTGTGATACACTGAATGCTTTCTTTCTATTTCTAATGTCTTGGCTCTCATATGAGTCAAAGCCCAGCTTCCCTTCCTAGCTGTGTACTACGGTTGCATAGCACTGCTGCTTTTAATTGAAGGTAATTCATTTGGTAGGTCTAAGGTAAGATAGAGAAGTGTAAATCAGAAAGGCAAGGGAGGGCACCAGAATAGAAATATTGCCCAAATGCTTGTTCATTTTCCATATCATAAGACTAATGACTAAGATCGTCTCTTACACTGGTTAAGAGTTACTGTTGATTCAGATACCACAAATGAATAAATTCTCTTTTGTGCAATTAAAATACCAACCTTAAGGCAGCATTAGAATATTTTGCATAACATTTACTTCAGGTTTTCATGAGGGAGGAAAAAAATAAAACCCTTCATTTGATGCAGTTCCAAGGTCTTTCTTTCCTGCCAGGGTTTGAAATAGCCTATATTTAAATGTATAGAGGTTTCTTCAGACAACCACAGGCAGAGAATTAGAAGTCTGTAACAGGAAGCATCTTTTGGGGTTGAGAAATGTAAGCTATTGTGAAAGTTCAACAATACATGATGAAATAATTAAATCTTTTGGAAACAATTGAACTGGAGGTTTTCAAATAAGCAAATCTACATTTGCCATTCAGAATTCTTTTCATGGAAAGCTGGTGTGTCTCCCTCCTGTTTAGGTAATTAAAAAGTCACCTGATGATCATTCATTATCAAACATTTTTGCAAATGGAAAAAAAATGTACAGGGGCTGAGATCTTCCTTGCAAAATTTCATCCTTCAAAGGAAATCTTTCTCCAGAAGCTATTATTCCCTATCGGAGTGGGATTAAAAGCGTTACTTCACTCCTAAGTAACGTGTGTGTTCACAGCACAGAGTGTCTCTCCCTTGGTGGCTGGGTTCCAGTGCCTGCATTTTATGTAGATGCCATGTGCCATCCTGAAAAGCTGGACAGTTTCCAGTGGCATTAGGGTTTGGAGGAAGAGCTGTTGCTCCTAGAACTTTACTTCTCTTATGAACATTATTGTCTCAATTTATTTTAATGCAATGAGTGGGAAGGAAGGTGGGAATAAAATGCTACACAGAAGCCTCTATCTAACCATCCTGCTGGTTTGGGCATCACAAAAAGTGGCACAGGAAAACCTTTGAGAGTTTGGAGCTTGCTGTGTGAGAGAGATAAAAGTAGAAAGAACAAATTGGCTGCAATGCGAATGGCAGGTGCATTTGTTCACTGGAGGCAAGTTGGCAATTTAGTTTTCAATGACCAGCCTGTCTCTCTAAGATTCACCTTTCAAAGTCCTCCCTTTTGCCTTCAACTTACATCACTGAAGCTCTGCTTCATGTTGAATCCCTATGGTCCAGGTAATGGTGACTCCTTACCCTGTTTCTTTTGGGGAAAAAAAGTCCTGGTCCTCTTCTCTGTTTATTGCATATTGGAATTAAAAAGAAAGAAATGGAAAACTTGCTGAAGCTAGCACAGTGGAGCAACATAGCCAGAGAGAAAGCAAATGTGTACTCTGTATGGATGGCTTTGTCTTATCTTATAAACGCCAACTGAGGGGAGGGGAACTCTCCCACAAAACACTGGGATTCTGACCTCCCTCCAACATTTCTACAGATAGCAGAGAATTCAAAGCCTCTGTTCCTACTGTCAGGATGGAGTTTAAGAGATGCAGGTCAGAGGAGAAGAATTCAGAACTGAGAGGCTGATGACAGCAATCTGTCTTCACTGAAAGGAGATGGAGAGAGGTGACAGTTGTCCAACTCCCTGCCTCAGAGAAGCAAGGAGAAATGACTGCTTTCTGGGTACAGCTCATCTGGACAAAAATTCATTCATTTCCCCTTTACATAAAAATACACATAACCTTGAAATGTACATGACATACATGCCAACCATTACTTATTTTTGTACCTAGCGTTTTTATATTGGTTGGTCCTTCACCTCTGTTTCCATCATTATTAACTACCTTAGCAATTCCTCTTTTGAACATCTTTGGTAGAGATGGAAAAGATCACGGTAGGCTCTTCCATAAGGACTTAGGTTTTAGGGATTCTAAAGTATATGGAGTGAACAAGGTCATATGATTTTAAGGCCTATTCTAGTCAACAAAATGGCAAATTGATCTTGGGCAACAATCAAAAGAAGAGTGTACAACAAATAAGTGATTTCTGAATTGCACAGTTGTCTGGTAATGAGCATCAATTTATCCAATATGCTTGTCCCAGGCTTAGCTGAAAATTGATGAAACAGCACTGTCTCAAAATTGTTTCTCTCCTTTATGAAATCAAAGGCCTCTGAGTTTAGGCAGGTGAATAGAATTCCTATTCAAAATTCAGTTTGTTTGCAAATGAGTGACTAAACTGAGTGTCCCCCAGGATGGGGCCTCTTCTGCCTGTTCCTGTAGTGGAAGAAGAGGGGGCAAAACTCAGATGTTTCACTTTTCCAGTGGGGTTGATCATGCCATAGAAATGTGCACCATAAAGAATGAAACAGTAGAAATGGCAGTACAAGCTAGTGCTCGATACCAACAAAAAACCTCTCAGTATTCTCCATGGATACAGTTCCTGAGATATTACTGCATTTTAATTCAGTAAGAAGGAAGCAAAGTCATGCATATGCTTTGAGTGCCATAAAAGTAAACTAAAGTATACAAAAGGAAACCTTGACTTCCAAATGGAATACATCATTTGATATAGCAAACTGTTTTAAAATTTCTTGAATGTGGGAACATTTTCTCTATGAGTATACTTGGAGCATTAACTTATGCTTGAGGTAAAATATATTATTTGTTTTTCCTTGCCATAGACCTCTAAACACTGCTACAGCAGAATATATATATTATATATATAATATATATATATATATACACACACACACACATATATATATACAGATGTACACAATTTAGTTAGATTTGTTGAAGTTCATTGTACATTAAGTTAATGGACAATGTTAGGTGATGAACAGGACCTTCACTACCAGCAAACTGTGACTACCATTCTGAGGCATGTGACTCGATCAAGTTCAGGACTACCTATACTTATGTTCTCACCGTGAGAAGACGTGAAGGGGTATGATAACAATACCTAAGGTTTACTGAGCACTTACTAAGTGTTTTGCACTTATGAATTCATTGAATGCTCTTTATCACACTAGGAGATAGGTACCATTAATATTTCCACTTTAAAAATAAGGAAACTGTTACATAGAGTTGTGTAAATAGCTATGTTCCTGCTAGAAGCTCCAGGGGAGGATGATGACCTAATGTCTTTTTTCTCAGTCTACCCCTGATCTGTTTGAAAATTTTACACCTTTCTACACAACTTTCTAGTGGAGGGCCTCTCAACCTCGCACTACTGACATTATGGGATGGATAACTTTTTTGTGGGAGTTGTCTTACTTATTTACAGAATGTTAAGCAACACCCTGGCCACCATCTACTAGATGCTAGCAGTTCCTCTCTCCCTTCTCCCCCCACCCCCCAGCCAGTTGTAACAATCAAAACTGTCTTCAGACTTTACCAAACATCCCTAGGGAATAAAACTATCCTTGATTGAGAATCACTGCTCTAGAGGGTTGTGTTGGATAAGCTAAGGAAAGGCAATGATCTACCAGGCTACAGGTAAAGGTGGATGGCATGGCCTATCTTTCTCAAAGACAATGGTAGCTCCCACAGTAGAAGGATTGATTCTAAATTACTCTCATTGTCTCAGGTCCAAGAGTAAAGTTAACTATGGAGTCCGGTTCTTAAACAGCTCTAAAAAGCATATTAATTTCATTCTTTAGGATGCTGCTCACTTAATAAAAAAGAATAAAGGATGGTTTCACCTATTATCATTGCTTTTAAAAAACACGCATCTCTAGAAACTGCATGCTTTTTAAATAACAAATTAATCAATTATTTAAAAACCTTCTAATGTACGTTCTTGCTCAACAAGCGTCCCGTTTACCTCTCCCACCTTGAACGTGAGCCATGAGGATTCCGGCAGGCTAATACATAATTATTAAAGTCAGTTTAATGCCAATAGACATGAAAAGGTTACTTGTGATTCTCTACTCTGCTTGAGGGAGAAGTGATGGCACCATCTACCAAACTCACAGCAGATGTCACCTCAGCACAAAGCAACAAAACGGCACTTCCCAGGCACTGAAGCAGCATCACAGTGTGAAATACTATCCAACAAAACTTACCAGGAACACCACCATGTTACCTTGCTGCTAGGTGAAGCAGACCTGCCAATAACACCGGCCTGTGTGCAAATAGCACTTTACGATTTCGTGGAAAATGGAAAGAATCCATTCTTAATGTCTTTCCACTTAGGCTTTCAAAGCTTCCCCTACTTTACTTCCCTGATCCCTCTTTACCAACTTCAGACAGAGGTAACGCTATTCCCCTTTTAGTTCTGGTATTTTCAAGTAAGAATGCCTTTGATACATGGACAGACAGAATGTACTCAGGGGAGATGCTCAGAGTTGATTACCTGGCAGTGTGTTGTGTACTGAGAGAAATGCTGCTCTGCTTTCAGGATGGAAAGCAATGGGAATAATAATAAGTAAATTGATGTATCGATTTCTGAGAGCTCAGCGTTATTCCCCCTTGTCCAAAGATTTCACCTCGCCTTATTAGCTATTCTAACAACCCTGACTTTTTTTTTTTTGTTTGTGTAATTCTTGTTTCCTCCCATTTAACACATAGAAAAAAGCATTAGTAACACTCTTGGTTTTAAATGAACCCTATTAATATTCGCCTCTGCAAGGAACTCTGGGATAATTTTGATAAATGTGGCCATGAAGCTGATCTGACAGAGCTGAGTGTGATATTTGTGTGTTCATGGGGAACTGCTTCATGCACAAAATGAGGACAGACAGAGATGGCGAGTCTGGTAGGTCTCTATTTCTGAGCCACAGCTAGCAACCTAAAGAAGAAATGTAACTGTACTTAAAAGAAATACAAAACAAAACAAGCAATCCTTATGAAGATAAAACAAACCCTACTACTTTCTGATTAGTTCTGATTAGGTTATTTACCTATCAGAATCCTCAGCTCTCACAGCCCTGATTGGCCAGATCCAGAAAGCTGCAGGGGAGAGTAATGAGAACAAAACCTGGGTATATAGAAGAAGAAGTGAACATGCGAGCTCAGACTGCATTACTATTTCCCCCAGCAGTGGAAGTTGCCCCTGGGAGACTAGATGCCTTGCAGGTGGGATTACATTTCCAGAATGGAAGGGAACAAAAAGTCAGGCTGTCATTTCTGAAAAAGCTTTATAGTAGATGTCAGAAGTTCTTAGATATAGGATTATTCTGTATACGTGGGTTGCCTGAAGAGAGCCTCTCAGATGTTGTTAGCTTTAAAGTGGAATACATAAATAAGTGGTATGGTATTGAAGGGTTATGAGCAGCATAAAGACAATCATTAATTATGCTAAAGGATTTTCTAGCCTAAGCAACATAAAACTCCAAATATGGGCTCATAGAATAAAAGAGAGAGAATTTAACTTCTTTCTACAACTGCCTCCAAATATTGCCTTTTCTTCTCTCAAATATTCTTTTATTAACTTTTATTATGCGATTTGATTCTATTTGGGGAACCGGTGTCCATTTTCTCAACATGAAAGTACCCAGACAATCACAATGAGCATCTTCGAAGAGGACATTGGCAGGAAACAAGTAGGGAGTGAAGGTAATATTGATCAGGGTTTGGTGATCATATTTTGGCAAGAGATGGCAAACCTGGGAGAACATGATAATAGGGTAAAAAAATGTGTAAAACCACAGACAGCTCAGAATGCTTGTTCTTGGGGAGGGGTAGAAAAGTACAAAAGGTGGGAATTCTTCACAATTTGGATATTCCTTAAGTGTTTCTGATAAGCAGACTGGAAAGGTTGATGATTACACAGCTATCATTTATTGAGTATGTACTATAATAGCAAGCCTTGTTCTAGGAATGTCTTATTTAATTACAAGATTCTTCTTAAGATGTAGATATTATCATTAAACCCACTTTACACATAATTAAACTCAGGCTCAGAGAGATTAACCAGGCTGCAAAGTAAATGGCGTCACTCTCTTAAGACAAAAACCCAGGCTCAAGTTTAAGGTTCCCAAAGTCCCATAGCCTACAAGGTCCAGTCCTGCCTAACTTCAGAGTAGAAGCCCTTTTTCTCCACTTACTCTTGCTCTTGACAGTTTGATCCTTATATTAGGATGTGGGAAATAGAAATCCCTTTTGATAGGCTATAATATAAGTGAGTTGCTACCCAAGCTATTTTTCATCCATATAATTGTCAGTCTTTCTCTAAACACTCATATAAGCAATTTGCTAACAATTCTTAGAATTGAAAAGACACAACAAAGCTGTATTTTTTTTTTTTTTGAAACTGACATGGCTCTCATCATGGACTGCATTGCCTTTGGGGTGTGATGCAGCCTTCCTATTCTTAAGTTCGTTGCTGGGAGCCTGCACCTGGTAGGGGCATCTCCATCTGGGGGTCCAATTAGAACCCATTAAGCACTGAGTTAGACTGCCTGGGAGTGGAAAATATGGAGCAGGGAAGCTCAGCTTGGGCCACATGACTTCACCTTTGGAAAAAAAGAGACAGGAAAAAATACTAGAGCCCACACAACCTGCAGAGCAATTGTTCCTGCACAGCAACTCTGGTCTAATTGATTTGGACGCCACAGCTAATTTTCCCTCAGACATCTGTTAGCACACATGAGTGGATGTCGTTAGGTAGAAAGGCACAGAGTAGATGGGGAGCACAGCTCAGAGGGCCTGGTTTGGGGAGACTGGAGCAGATGGAGGAATGACGACAGACAGAGTCTGCCAGCACCCCAGCCGCATCACATACTTCTGCTGCAGCAACCCTGAAAGGTAATAGTAATGGTTGGAAAGCCATGGCAGTTGTGCATAATAGTCTGCTCCTTTTCTGTGTTTGCCCAAATAATAAGCCATTTCTGAACTTACAAGGGCAAAAGAAAGGTGCTCCAGACATCAACGGAGCCAAAGCAAACATGAAATAAAGATAAGCACTGTCAATGCTCCTTTTCTTCTTGTACCAAGTCCCATTCATTCTTGTATTTCAGACACAGCATTGCAGTGAGGATTACAGGGCTCACTCACACATGAGTTAGGCAAGTGATAAAATGCCAGTCAGGTCAGAGTTGTCCAAATCATCCCCCATTGCAAAGGGCTGAGAAATAAGTCCTGTTTTATTTATTCTTTCTTACACAGCTGTTCTCAGATACTTAACTAATGCCAGAATGCAGTTTCTATCCTTTGGGACATGTTTTGCAGTTGAGCAAGTCAGAAAAATCATCTGATGCCCTCAAGGAAGTCCGCCCCGAGCTGGTCTACACTGATGACTACTCTCCCAATGAATACATTTAAAAGATTATGATCCTCTTTCAGAAGCAGTACAGCATTATGCATTGCAAATAAGCTGGAGAAAGAAAAGGCTGCAGCTCAGTGCAAAACAAAAAAATGCTACATATAGGCAAATACTTCTATCAGTGACATAGACCTAATCTTTCCCTCACAGCTCCTGGCCTCCATTATAACATATGCCTCTAATCATTTCATTCCGCTCTGAAGATCTTTACTTACCCTAGTCTGCAAGGTAGAGTCAAATAACCTTCACAGCATGTTCAAAGCTCATTATATGCTGGTGTCAACTAATTATTCCAGCTTCATCTCCCCAGATTCCTATGTTCCTCTTACTCCATTCAAAATGGCCTACTTGTTATTTCCTGAACATCCCAGCCAATTCTATATCTATGTGTCTCTCTTTTTTTTTTTTTTTTTTGCGGTACGCGGGCCTCTCACTGTTGTGGTCTGTCCCGTTGCGCAGCACAGGCTCCGGACGCGCAGGCTTAGTGGCCATGGCTCATGGGCCCAGCTGCTCCGCGGCATGTGGGATTTTCCCGGACTGGGGCACAAACCCGTGTCCCCTGCATCGGCAGGCGGACTCTCAACCACTGCGCCACCAGGGAAGCCCTGTGTCTCTTTCTTTTGACTGCCTGGACAACTCTGGTTTTTTTTCAAGGTCTTGCCCCGTATCATCTTCTCAGTGAAAACTTCCTCATATTCCAGGGAAAGGGTCATTCCCTCTCTGTGTGTCAACTGGAATTTGCTCATATTTCCATAGATTTTGTTACACATTTTAATGTTTTGTTTGCATTCCTATTCTTTCTTCTCCTCAACTTCCCTCCTTGGCATCCACATGAACATCTAGCCCATGATGTCAGGGCTACGTGTTGTTAGTCATCTTTGAATTTCCAAAATCTGGCACAGTGCTTGGCATATAATAGGCCCTTAATAAGTATCTGCTGAAAGGATGGACTTATGCACAAACTTTGCCACTGAATATACTGTTTTGGTAGCAGGTGGTGGAGTAACTCATTATTGGAGAAGAGTATCAATGATAGGACTTCTGAATGACAAGGTATCTCTCACTTGGTAGAGTTAACAAATTTATCTATCTTGAAAAACTTGTTATGTGTATGCATTCTTTACATAAGATGGCAAAGAATCACCAAACATAATGTCCTGGATGGTCACCCAGTCTACCAAGGGAGGAGTATTTCGTGCAGTGCAGTTTTAAGGACTAAATTATGGTGGATTGTATCTGAGATCTTGAAAAATTATTTTAAAAAGTGGGGTGACAACAGATAATGCAGAAGGTACCCACAAAAGAATACCTCTGAATAGTGTGACTTAGCTATGGACCATCCACCAGAAGAAATATAAAATAAACAGAGTAAGATGACTTACATTGTGACTAGATCAAATAAATGTAAATGTAACAACAGTCTTTCCTGTAAGCAGCTTTGGCTTCCATACTATCTTAATGATAGGAGAGGGGAGAACCAAATTGAAGTACTTATTTAGTACTTATTATATATCAGGCACTATGTCAAAACTTTTTATGTTGTTTTAGACAAAGTATTCTCATCCCCATTTAAAAGGTTAGAAACTGAGGTTTAATGAAATGATACAACTCATCCAAGTCACAGATCTCAAGCTATTGTACCAAAATCAAACAAGCTCTCTGGTTTCAAGGCCATGACTCTTTTCACTTTGTAATAACTTTCTACTTATTTTCTGCATTATGATATGAGACAAAATAAAATATGATGCAGAGAAGACACGGGAATTAAAACTAAAGATGGCTGAGGAGCTATTGAAATAGAAGAGGTGAAAGGCAGTGCAAGAATGGTTGAAGTGAGAATCGCTGCTGTAACTCCTGTGGGAGCTGATGCCGTGCAATTTCAGCTGAGCACAGAACCTCCCCTTGTTTCACTCTCAGCCGATGATTAAGAGACAAATACAGTGCTTGTGTTATAGAGGATTGCAATGGCCTAGTGGAGCTCGAAGCCAGGGGTGTCCATCTGTCCTAGCTTTAATGGGATTGATCAGGCTTTGCTATCTCTGCTTTCTGCCAAATAGAATCAGAAGGCATCCATGTTAGTAATCTGGGAACAGTTTTTGGCTACATAAGTGGCTGTTAGTAGAATTTATGAACAGTAAAGCTTGATTCAGGGCCAGCCTGTAGCAAAACCAGGGAGTAGATAGTTCATCTTCTCTACGTTCCTAAGTGTTCCATTCTTCCCAGAGATCATTAGTCAGGAAAGAAAGAATTTGAAACATTCCAGTACTTTGTAGCAGGGTGTCGGTGGCATCTGCTACCTCTTTCCTTCACCCTCTCCCAACAAAAAGCTGTTTGCTGTGCAAAAGCTTTTAAGTTTCATTAGGTCCCATTTGTTTATTTTTGTTTTTATTTCCATTTCTCTAGGAGGTGGGTCACAAAGGATCTTGCTGTGATTTATGTCTTAGAGTGTTCTGCCTATGTTTTCCTCTAAGAGTTTTATAGTGTCTGGCCTTACATTTAGGTCTTTAATCTATTTTGAGTTTATTTTTGTGTATGGTGTTAGGAAGTGTTCTAATTTCATTCTTTTACATGTAGCTGTCCAGTTTTCCCAGCACCACTTATTGAAGAGACTGTCTTTCCTCCACTGTATACTCTTGCCTCCCTAGAGTCTGTCATACAGAGTGAAGTAAGTCAGAAAGAGAAAAACAAATACCGTATGCTAACACATATAATGTGGAATCTAAAAAAAAAGTGGTTCCGAAGAACGGAGGGGCAGGACAGGAATAAAGATGCAGACTTAGAGAATGGACTTGAGGACACGGGGAGGGGGAAGGGTAAGCTGGGATGAACTGAGAGAGTGGCATTGACGTATATACACTACCAAATGTAAAACAGATAGCTAGTGGGAAGCAGCTGCATAGCACAGGGAGATCAGCTCAGTGCTTTGTGTCCACCTAGAGGGGTGAGATAGGGAGGGTGGGAGGGAGACGCAAGAGGGAGGGGATATGGGGATATATGTATATGTTTAGCTGATTCACTTTGTTATACAGCAGAAACTAACACACCATTGTAAAGCAATTATACTCCAATAAAGATGTTTAAAAAAAAAGTGTTTGCCTTTTAAACTCTCTTAAATTCTGCGTCTGTAGAGTCGTTGCAATAGAGGTTATAATAGGGTGGTTACTTCTATAAGCATCTTTGCTGATTACTCATAAAGATGCTACTTTTTTCTTTTGTTGACTGGATATGAGGGTCTCTAGCTGCCTCAGCTATTTCTGACCTCTTATTTTCTTGGATCAATTAACTAGTTTTTTTTTTCTGAGGAAGGAGAACTCTGGATGTATAAAAATGAATTTTTAATATCAATGATCAGCCTTCAGAAATTAGATAAAAATATCAATGTTTTCACTTTCTTCTTCTATTGCAGGCATATTTTAACCAACATCAATTGCTGAACCAGAGCAGAGAGCGAGGTAGGGTTAGGTACTATACATGATTTTTATTTGACGAAAGCCAGATGTCCTGATTACCTACCCTACTTAACAGGGAATCTGTCTCTTTAAACAAAAGGTAAAGTGTTCCATGCAGCTCAGGGATTATTCTTTGGGCACTGCCTCCCAAGCTAGATTCCCTCTGCTCTGTGCCCTGGAAAACTGACCATATGAATTACGTCAGTGGCATCCTTGCCTCTGGCTTCCAGTTGGTATTGACCGGTGAGGAACACTGCTGAGAGATTTGAAGGACAGAGGAGAGTGAGGTCTAGGTATTTATTGCCCTGGCTCCTGCAGAAGTCCCCATGGGCTGCCTGCAGTCTCCCACTGCAGTCCCAGCTCTTGTCAGAGGCTCAGCACACAGCTCTCTCTTTTTCTGGCTTCTATTAACTGCTCCGCCCCATTACCTTCTTCAGAGACCTAGAGGTGATTACAGCTTCCTGAAGTTCCTAGCCCCAGGGCTTTGCACTATCCCCTGTGATTTCCATACCCCCTGCCTCTTGCCCAAATATTAAAAAATATTCTCTATTAAACGCCTTTGAAATTATCCAATTTGTGTGTGCCATCTGTTTCCTGAAGGGACCCTGACTGATAAAGCCCTATAATTCATATTTACCTTTATTTTGAAGCCTGAATATGGTCCTTGGGGAAATTAGAAAAAAAAATAATCCATCCACTAAGTCATAGGGTTGAAAATGGGCAGTTTAGCCTAGAAAAGCACCAGGAAACCAGATGAATTTCCCATGCAATATATTGGCCATTATAATGTGGCTCACATTTACCCACTAAAGTATGCTTCCCCGCCAAGGTTTTAATAGCAAAATAAAAGGTTTGGAGTCAGCTTTGCTCTCCCCAGGCCAAGGGCATATTTCCCAGTTACTTCTAAATGACTTCTTTTTTGAAAGATCCAAAATATGAGTCTCTATGAAATGCTGTCTTTTTTCCAACAGCCATAAAATTTATTTGTATCAGCAGTGTGATCAATGACATCTTGTGAAAGATAAATTGTGCCTTGGAAGGCCACAGCACAGGGCACACTGGAGTCCAGAATTCCAACAAGACCCTAGTAACAAGTCCAGAAATTCCAGGAAGGTGTCAAATGAGTTTTAAAAAGTGCACAAAATATTTTAAATGGTGATTTAATGAAATCTTCTTCCATGACCACCTCCAGTGGAAACCTGGTTGGCAGTAGCAATAAGGGACATATTTGGGAGCCTCATTCCCCTCCAGAGGTATGGAATCTGCAATTGAAAGAAACCAGAGCTTTGGCACCTGGCACAGCTCAGAGCTTTGAATCATCAAGGCCGGCCCTGGAGCAGCAAGGTGAATGACGGTGACCTCCCTTGTCATGTTTTAGCCTCCTATACATTTGGAACAAAAAATGGGGGTTTAAAATAGCTTTCTTGCAGGTTCCATGTGACTCGTCACTGGACTCAGACAGCACAAAAGGGCTGATTAGTGAGGCAAAAAAAGAGGATCTTCTCCTGAGATGACTTCCAAAAGCTGCTTCTTGCAGCACAAATCTCCCTTTGAAAATGCAGAACTTGCTGGGAAAGGCAACAGCATTCTCCCCTCTAAATGACTGAATTTTGCTTGGAAAAAAAGATTTTTTTTTAAAATGAAGATCACCCTCCAGATCCAACAGTCTTTACTTGAGGAGGAAATGAAAATTCAAAGGACATTCTTTCCCCAAAGCCATTACCCTAGCCTACTCCCCACTGGCCTTCAGCAAAAAATTCGGCCTCTTCTTCCCAGAGAGTTGTGAACAGTGGCTTCCTGGCCAGCTCTGGCTACCAGTAGAGTCACAGGGAGGCCACTTCTACTTTGGGTGCCCACACAGGATGTGACAAAGGCACCACGCATGTCAGGGCTGCCAGCTGAGAGGCCCGTGTAGGTGCTGATCGCTCAAACAGTGCGGGAGCTGGGGAAGGGAATGATTCCATTTTCCTCTCCTGATGAAGTAAAATCAATCCCTGGGGGAATACAAGTGGAACAGCTGCCATCCTACCACCAGTTGCTTCAGAACGGCTTGCACCCGTTTATTCTTTAAATGGTGAGCAAAGCACAGGGAAACAAGGAGAAATGCTAAGATGTGAAGTGAGGTAAAGAAAACAGAGGAAGGTGAGATATAAAAGAAGAAAAGGTACTGGTAGGGAGAGAAGCCATGAGCTGAAGAATTGCCACTCCAGGCTGGTCAGTGATCCAAGTACTTCAGGATGGCGGATAGAGGGTCAACAGTGGATGCTTCACAAGGATACCCTGACTGATAGCTTATGATTGTGAACAAAGTCCTCTGTGCATACAGCTGGAAATGAAGAGAAAGGAGAGGAAGAAGAAGGACAATGAACGATAAAGGAGAAGACAAAGAAGAGGAGGAAGAGAAGGAGAGAAAGAGAGACAGAGATAGAGATGGCAGGGGGAGAAGGGAGGGAAAAGACAGTACATACATCATAATTAAAAACTTAGAGGAAAACAGAAGAAAAATTGCATGTGGCTTTTGTTTTATTTCCCTCTTATTCTATCAAACATCTTGGGTTGGAGCTTTTACAAATAAGTACTCTTTTTTTTTTTTTTTTTTTTTTTTTTTTTGTGGTACGTGGGCCTCTCACTGTTGTGGCCTCTCCCGTTGCGGAGCACAGGCTCCAGACACACAGGCTCAGCGGCCATGGCTCACGGGCCTAGCCGCTCCGTAGCATGTGGGATCTTCCGGGACCGGGGCACGAACCCGTGTCCCCTGCATCGGCAGGCAGACTCTCAACCACTGCGCCACCAGGGAAGCCCAGTACTCATTTTTGATTAAGGAAACATTCATATAGAATGTATACTCTCTGTACAAATTTTTTATAAGGATTGCTTCCTCCCAAGATCTTGTACAAAAAACTCTTGAATAGCTTTATGCCTCCAAGTCCCTGGTGGGTGGACGCTGTGCCAGTGAGGCCAAGAAGTTCAGTGTTAAACGATACTGGGGCAACAAGACATTCTACAAGGGTTCTAGTGTTTAAACTCCCATTAAAAGGAAGTTATTCACTTGCTAGCTACTAGTTCCCAGGCATTTAGGCTCCATTACGCAGGACACCGTTTTCAGAGAGGGTTCACACTCGTGCATTCTGGTAGCAAACAAGTCATGTGATATCATTCCAGGGGCTCATGGGCTTCCAGACTTATCGCACATCCCATTGCTAAGCTGGATGGGATTTGATTGTACATGCTCTTTGGCCTCTCTAACCTGGTGGAGAGAATCAACCGGTTCTGAAGCAAAACTTGTTCCTCCTAAAGGCAGCAGAGTAGAACGGAGAGTGAAAAGACTGGAAATGAGATTGGAGTAAGGATGCTATCCTGGCTCTGACTCAGTGGCGAGGAAAGGAAGACGGTCACCCTGAAGCCCTGTGGCACTGTCCGTCATCTGCTGTTTATTGTCATCAAAAGTAAAAATTCTTAATTTACAACTTCAGGCATCTATCTTTTTATTATACTTGAGAACTATATATCCCAGTCCCAGATCTGCAGCCCTGACTGCAAAGGTCAGGTGTTCTATTCCATTAGATCATGGTTATTGAGCTTCTACCTCAAGGTACTTTGGAGAGAAACAGTCAATTTATCCATGATTTTTTTCCTACCCTCAGTGGTCTTACAATCTGGAGAAGGAAACAGGCATATAGACAGCAACAGAACAATGAAATGAGTGACACCATGGATAAAAACAACAAAATAAGCGTTTTGAGGAAGGACATATCACTTATGGATGCTGGAAAAGTCTCTTTGAGGAGATAGCCATTAAGATGAACAGAAACACTGAAGAACATCGAAGGGGTGAAGAGAAAATGCTAGGCTGAGGAACACTTTGTGTAAAGGTTCCAGGGTGGCAAAGTTCATCAGTTTTCCAGGGATAGTTTTCCAGACAAGTCACTTGATAAGACTCATACATGGGGAATGTAAGTAAATGTAATAAGAGACATGGTTGGAATGCCAGGTTATAGGAAATGCATGTGAAAGATGAATGTCAGGCTAAAGTGTGGTACTTTATGAATAGGTATTAGTGGTGTAGAATCATTCAAGTGTTTTTGCATAGAAGAGTAACAGACACTAGTGTCTTTTTAAAGGCAGCTTGAATAACAAGATGGATTGGAGGGTTTTAGATTAGAGAAAATTGCTAAATCTGCTTTTCTTTCAATCCAACAAACACTTAATGCTTAACTTTTGAACACTGTGTTGATTTCCTATTGCTGCTATAACAAATTACCACAGACTTGGTGGCTTAAAGTAGCACAAATCCATCTTTTTACAGTTTTAGAGGTCAGAAGTCCAAATTGGGTCTTACTGGTCTGAAATCAAGGTTTTGGCAAGGCTGTGGTCCTTCTGGAGGCTCTAGGGGTGAAACCACTCCTTTCCTTTTCCAGCTCCTAGAGGCTGCTCACATTCCTGGGATCCTCCCCCGCCCCCCCATTTCAAATATCGGCACTGTAGCATCGTCAAATCTCTCTCCTCTCTGACTCATTTTTTTTTTTTTTTCATCATCACATCTCCTTCCCCGACTCATTTATGGACCCTGGTGATTACACTGGGCTGACTTGGACAATCCAGGATAATCTCAACTCCAAGTCCTTAACTTAATGACATCTGAAAAGTCCTTTTTGCCACATGAGATAACATATCACAGGTTCCCAGGATAAGGATGTGAACATTTTCAGAGTAGAGGCATTATTCTGCCTACCACAGACACACTTAGCTCAGAGTATCAAGTATAAAGAGAGAGGGTAAAGTGTGATGCTCCAAGCATGAACTCCTAAAAACCTGACCTAGATTTCAGCCAGTGAAACTGACCTTATTCATAGTTTTTCATAGGCAGATCAAAAGAGTCTGGGAGGAAGGGGCTTCAATTAGAATTTTGCTGTCCCACCTATATATTCAAACCACGTTGCATTAACACTTCTGATCAAAAAAGATTTAAAAAGAATACAAAATACTACATTCACATAATGTCATGGAAAAAGCAGAAAAATAATTTTTGCAAAAAAAATAGATTAAATAGTTAGAAAACCAAGATCATTCCTCTGTCCTTACCTGAAAAATTAGCAACAAAGGGTCTGACATTCATAGTCACATTTACCACCATGCGGTAATGTTCCATTCCAAGATCAGAGAACAATAGTGACCTCTCTTTGGGATACTGCTTTCTAGGGCTTGAAGCTTTGAAAGGCTTAGTTATTTTTTCTTATTCTGTATTATATTTTCCGTGCTCCAGGAACACGAAAATATATTCTGAAATATAAGTATAGATGATATAAGAATGTAATACAAAGATCTGTGGCCTGGGATTCAGGGAAATACCATGATGGTCTCTGATTTGCTGTATGATTAGGACCAGACCAATGAACATTATCATGCCTCAATTTTCCTGTGTGTTACTCAAGTATTAAAAAATATTGGCTCTAGGTATGATACGGAGATGTTGTGGGATGAAAAGAGATAGTGTATGTGAAAGTCCTTTGAGTAAAGTTAAAAATTAATGGACATTACTGTCCATTCATTGGCCATATGCAGTCTGTCATGCATGGTGCTATACTGGGGATACAGTGATAATAACATGTGGCCTAAAGCCAAGAGTGGATGAACATAACCTGAAAACAAGTATAGTGAATTTTGATCAATGCCATAAGAGAACGCATAGAAATTGTGTTCACTTACCTTATTTAACAGCTGAATGGTTAGAGATGAACGTGATAATCTATTTAGGAATGAATCTATTTAGAATGATGTGGGCAAGTGCTGTCTAGAAGTCAAAAGGGTTTCTTGGGACTTCCCTGGTGGTGCAGTGGTTGGGAATCTGCCTGCCAGTGCAGGGGACATGGGTTTGAGCCCTGGTCTCAGAGGATCCCACATACCGTGGAACAACTGGGCCCGTGTGCCACAACTGCTGAGCCTGCGCTCTAGAGCCCATGAGCCACAACTGCTGAAGCCCGCGCGCCTGGAGCCCTGCTCTGCAACAAGAGAAGCCACCGCAATGGGAGGCCCTCGCACTGCAACAAAGAGGAGCCGCCACTCACCCTGCAACTAGAGAAAGGCCACGTGCAGCAACGAAGACCCAACACAGCCAAAAATAAATGAATGAATGAATGAATGAATAAATAAATAAATAAATTTATTATTTTTTTTAAAAAGAAGAAGTCAAAGGGGTTCCAGCCTTTGGAAGATAGCAGTATACCTCGTATACAAAAAAAAAAAAAAAAAAAACTAAATGACTGCATTTGACAGTGTCTTCAGCTAACAGGTAAACTAATGGACAGGAATAGGGCTCTTTGCGACTCACTGCGGACCACGTTTCCCAGTCCTGGCTCACTCTCTGACCTATTTCAGGATCAGTCGTATTTGTCATTCTTCGATCGTGTGTAGAAGGAATAAAGAGTGATTGGATAAAAGTGACAGTAAATTCCATATGCTTCCTTTTAAAATCACTTATATAGCAAATCTGCTTAGTCTACACGTCAAGAGAGGATTTTTTGAGCTAAGGTTGCAAATTCCATGTAGGTTCTGAAATTCTGCCTGTTCTTACTTCATCACTATTTTCAAAGAGTTTTCAGTAGGAGTATATCTAACATTATAACTAAGCAAAGGATGGAAAAGGAATACTGTTTTATGTTTGCTTGTTTTTTTTTCCACAGCTTTTTTGATTTGATAGGACTACTGAAGCAGTAACTACATTAAGCCTGGGGCCTTGCCTTTTATAAAATAATATTTCTTATTCCATGATTACAAAGAAAGATATTGGCTCTCTATCCTCACTCTGATACTGATTTTATTTATTTATTTTTACCTCTGGGATGTATACCTGCCACAAAAAAGAATATAAACTAGGGGATAGAATTGTCATGTAAAAACAATATAATGTTTTGCATATTAACACAAAGATGATGTACTTGACTAAATGAGTCATTAGGCTGTGTCCTTCTCATACTGGGGATGGATAAAATTGGATCATCCTCATTTCTGCCCATTCTCTTCCATGATCAAATATATATGTTGAACTCGTTTGGGATAAAGTGAAATCTGGTACAGAGCTAGCCAGTTCACGTAGGAATATGAATCATAACTAAAAATATGATTCCAACAGATAAAATGACATAACTGACCCAGATCATAACTGTATGTATTATGAACAGAAAGCAGAGAGCATAACATACTACACAAACATTCTTCAAAGAAGACTAGTTCTAATTAACTCTCTGAATGTAAAAATTATTTTTAATAACAAAGTCATCTTCAAGTTCAGAAAGGCAACTCTATACAATATGATTTCAGGGCCCTTTGCCTCCACTGTCCATATTTTCTATGCTCTGTCAATGCCTCCTTCATCTGCTAGAGATCTCAAGTGCTTACCACAGACCTTACTTTTCTGTTATTGGAGGAAAGGTAACCAAGAGACAAATCCTCACCAAGGCATTAGGGATCTAGATACATCATCCCTTGAGTAGTTTGTATTCATCGATTTGCAGATTCACTGAGAAAATCTCAGTATCTACTACACACCTAGCAGTAGCCAAATATGACATTTATAAAGTGAACGACAGAGAAACAGCCTGATGTGCAATATAGAGGGATGCAGAGTAAAACCGAGCTATAAGAATTCTGGGTGTAGCCTTTATGAAGTTAGTACACATCACTCATGCCAAAGACTGACCTTGACCATAGCACCTACTAAGACCTCTGCTGAACAGATTTCCCACTAAAGTAAGGATCCACTGACAGTCTAGTTTATTTGTGAATGCTGCAGACCCACTGGTTCCTAGGAACCCTCACTTTGGACATTGCTTTGCTTATTGGCTTTTACTACTTTTATTACTTTTACTAATAAAGCAAAGATGAAACAGTTAAGAAACTTAAATACTTGAACCAGGTACTAGATTATAGGTAAGTGCACTTCAGTGTGTAAAAGGTTATATTGGTATTTTTAGTTATACATGCATATGTGATTTATCTTCATGTAGAGTTATCTTTTATTTGTTACCTGCCTGTAATCTTTTCTTTTCTTCATTTTTTTTTTTTTTTTTTTTTTTTGCGGTATGCGGGCCTCTCACTGTTGCGGCCTCCCCCGCTGCGGAGCACAGGCTCCGGACGCGCAGGCTCCGGACGCGCAGGCCCAGCGGCCATGGCTCACGGGCCCAGCCGCTCCGCGGCATATGGGATCCCCCCAGACCGGGGCACGAACCCGTATCCCCTGCATCGGCAGGCGGACTCCCAACCACTTGCGCCACCAGGGAGGCCCTTTTCTTCATTTTTTTAAACATCTTTATTGGAGTATAATTGCTTTACAATGATGTGTTAGTTTCTGCTTTATAACAAAGTGCATCAGCTATACATATTCTTTAAAGAATTATACCTACATGCTGGGGCTATTGTACAACTGATAACAGTGCTGGTTATCTGACTCAAGCTAGCCAATCAGAATACTGTTCCCCTTAGAAAGAGTGCTTGGTTAATGAGTGGGCATGTGACTGTAACAGGACCAATCAGAGTCTTTCTTTTCATGGGCTGACAAGGCTGAAGAAAGAGAAAGAGAGAAGGAGGGGAGAGGAGAAAGAGAGGGAGAGACAGAGAGAGAGAAATTTACAGATTCTCCTTTAGGGTCACTTTTCCATTATACGTAAAATCCCAGAGAAGAAGGTTAACACAGAAGAAATCATAGTCAAGAGGTACAGAAAGAAATGAAGCACTTATGACATCATTTGAACTTCTGGATCCAACCATGCCTGAACTTAAACCACCCCTATGTTTCCCAGTTACATGAGCCATACCTTCTCCTTTCTACTTAACTTATTTTGATATGAGCTGTTACAATTGATTTATTCACTCTAAAAAATAAAAGACCATGGCTACGGTTTGAACATACACACACACACACATATACACATGCATATACACATATGAGATGAATGAAATAAAATAGAATTGATTTGGCAAAAATGAATCTGTTTTGAGGAAAAGGGCATATTTTGTGTATGTAATATACCTGCACCTTCCTGTGTCATGTGTTAACACAGGTATTTGAGAATGAATGGCCTTTATTCCAGTGAAACTGTAATGGGGTGGCATGGTTACAGTGGGAACAGCATTCTACTGGGAGTTAGAAGGGACAAAGTCTTCTGAATTACCACAGTGAATATGCTTTACTTTTAAAATCAGAAAAGGAATGAAGGCAGCTCCATTTTGGAAGTCAATCAAGGAGGGTCTGGGTTCTAGTTTCAATTCTGCCACAACTGGCCCTTTGATTATAGTTTCCTCCTTTGTAAAATGGGGCGGGAGGGGCGGGGGCTGGAGCAGTGGCTTTCACGCTAGACTTAATGATCCTTAGGTGGTTTGTGGAGCATCTTGAGGGGTTGAATGTGAGATGGAGCAACAAAGTAGGGCTCCCATACCCTTCCGCCCTGCTTTCTAGAACAGCTCTAAACATATCTCTTTTATCTACTAAGTTTCAGCTTCAACTGAAGGGTTACTGTGATTTAAAATTTGGGGAGGATGGGACTTCCCTGGTGGCGCAGGGAAGAGTCCTCCTGCCAATTCAGGGGACACGGGTTTGATCCCTGGTCCGGGAAGATCCCACATGCTGTGGAGCAACTAAACCCGTGTGCCACAACTACTGAGCCTGTGCTCTAGAGCCCGCGAGCCACAACTACTGAAGCCTGCGTGGCTAGAGCCCGTGCTCCACAACAAGAGAAGCCACCACAATGAGAAGCCCATGCACTACAATGAAGAGAAGCCCCTGCTCGCCTCAACTAGAGAAAGCCCGTGCGCAGCAACGAAGAGCCAGCACAGCCAAAAATAAATAAATAATAATAATAAATAAAATAAAATTTGGGGAGGGAAAGTTTAAAACTACTGGGCTTGATGATCCCTAAGTCCCTTTTGCTTTCAACACTCTTTGAAATTAATTTCTAAATTAAACTTTCTACCAAAAACGTAGTACCCTACGCATGGAAAATAACCATTTTCTGTAATTGCTTTTACTTAATCCAAGCCTGTTGATTATGTAAGGATACTCAGAACTTTTACCTGTGTAAAGTGTGGTATGTAGAAATCAAAAAAGAAATCAGTGTGAGAGCTAAAATTAGTGTTTTAGATATGTACTCAGATTCAGAACCCTGAAGGGCTAGAGAAAGAGTGAACCCAATTTATATCACTGTGACATAAAAGAGGTCTGATAAAGATGACTGCAGACCAATGACTTATGTGTTTCTAAGACACATAAAAGTCTTCAGCCTCTTAGCCACAAAGAAATGAACTAAACATGGATGAATAGCGTTCATAAACTGGTAAAAGGGATTTGTTTGTTTCTTCTACTTTTCTGAGCTATCTCCCTTCTTCCTCCAGCATTTCCTATATCAAGTATCATAGTTCACCTGGGGAAAGGCACAACATAGCTCCACCAGGGGAGTCAATGGGCTGAGTCTTTTTCTTTTAACCAGGCAGAGCAAGTGTTTTCTAACACAGGAATTTTCATTCAGATCTCAGCTGTGATAACCTAAAGTTCTTGTACATGCAAGTAACCAAACAGACATAAATGAGGTATTTTAATTAGGTGTCTGGATTTCCACTGGCTCACTTGGCTGCATCTCAACTTCAGATGATGAAAAATCACCTGAACCCTCTCTGATGAAAGGCCCCTTGCCCTGGCAGTGGGTGCTCATGTGAATCACCAGGAAGGGTAATAGGGAGCCTCACTGATCCAACTGAGCCTGCAGCCCACCTGCTGGAGGAGTGGCTGCCTTGCCACACCTCTTGGGTTCTCCCTGAGTTCTCCTGCCCCCAACCCTGTTCCTGGCTGAGCACAGCCATTCTGTGATTTCTGTTACATAGCAATGCCTCCAGGCAGAATATGCTGCCAATAGTACTTGCTATGGGGGACTGGGAAAATGCAAAGGCTTTCTTTGGGTTTTTCTCTGCCTGTCTTCTCTCTTCCCTTTTTCCCTTCTCTCCCCTCCGCTTTCATCACCTCCGCTCCTTTCCCTTCTCCCTTGCCTAAATCTTCTCAGCAATACACTTCTTTACTAGCAGAGTTGTGCAAGTAGCAAAATAAAAGCTGCTTGTGAACTTTTCTCTTATCCTTCCTCTCAAATCAAAGTACAAAGTTGGGAAAACTCACAAATACATCAAATCTTTAAAAGAGGCAATGCAAATACTCAGTGATGTTATAATAGCTAAGAAAACTTGAGCACTAATGAAAAGTAGTTTCAAAATCTGAGAGATGGGATCACTAAAAAGTAGGGATTTAAAAAAAAAACTTATTCATCCAATTCACTAAATTTTAATGCTTTTTTATCCAAGGCAATAGGGTATGAGAGATCCCCAAATAAAAAACAAAATCCCACCATGAAAAATAAAAAATAATAAATTTATAACACTTAGAAGTTTACTTTCTAGTAGACAGGAATATATAGGAGACTTGAGACTATTCAGTCTCAAGTTGCAAGGGAAATGTAACCATTGAGAATAGAGTCAGAGTCTAGGAGAGAGCCTGGACACTTCTTATACTTACTGTAGTAGTAATGCTTAGTATATTCTCACAAGAACTTTTTAATATTTATACTTCTATTTTGCACATGAGTAAAAAGACACTCTCCTATATTAAGTATGTAGTTAGTAATTAGCAGAGTTAGGATTTGAGGCCAGGTTTCTTTGCTCCAAAGCCCAAGCTCCTTCTAGCATATCACGTAGGAAAGAGAACTCTGCATAACTCAATTAATGGAATATAATTGGAAATGAAACTTACATAACTATGACAAACCCCTTTTCTTCAGGGGTTTGAGGGAGCAGGCTGCCATGGTCAGGCCTTCATCTTCCTCCATGTGTGGACATTGTACTCATGTGATACAGCCTAGTCTTTGTGGTGAGAGGTGGAGTTAGGTGGTGGTGGTGAGTACATCCGGAGTCCCTCAGCTCCCTCACGTCTCTGCTCAAATGTCACCTGAGCCAGAGCACTTTTCCTCACACTCTAGAAATTTGCAAACACCGCCCCGACACTGATAACACTCCTTATTCCCTTTCCTCCTTTTGCTCTGTAACACTCTCTCCATCAGACGTACTGTGTATTTTCCTTGTTTATCTTCTTTACTGGCTATCTCCTTTTCTGGAATCTAAGTTCCATGAGGAGAGAGTTGTGTTTTTTTCTTAAACATCTACATACACTGCTCTATTTAGAAGGCATATAGAACATATTATATGAATATTTACTGAATATATTAATCTTTGCTGATTTGGGGGCAGTATGTATAGTAGGAAAAGCTCAAGGATATTATTCATATTTTCATAACCTATTTTATTTGTTCTCTTAACAAACAATATGACTATATGAAATAAGATACTGACCCAAAACTGGTGACAGTTGTTTCTTCTGAGGAGAAAACTGGGAGTGGAAATTGTGGTCAAGGGAGCTTCCAATTTATCTGTGTTGTTTGAAATCTTATCATATATATTCATGAGCTACTTATAAAATTAAAAAGAAGATAAGTAAAAATAGGCAATGAGAGGGAATCAGTTTCATTATTTTACTATTACTATTGTTTTCCTTGATGAAATTTGCTTAGAAACTTCCAACATGCTTTGCATATGATTGGCACTCAATGAATTAATAAATAAAATATTTTCAGTCAATAATAACGAAAGAGTAGTGTGAGAACCACAATCTACATTAGGATTAAAAAATATAAAAGCAAGAAATATTGAGATAAAGGATTTGTTGGGATAAAACAAACTATTAATATTTTAACATAGTCCTTCCCTAAAATCCAAATGACATAAATATAGTTTCATTTATTCTCCAAAGCCCAAGATACAGGAAAAACAGTATGTTACTATTTTTCCTTTTCAGAGGGCAATGAAATAATAATAGCAGTAATAGTGATAATATTAATGGCTAATTCTTATTAAGTGCATATGCTATATGAGGCATTGTACAAATCATGCATACACATATATGGATATGCATATGTGAATGTCTATCTATCATTTATCTATTTAATTTGATGGCTAAAATAGTTCTAGAATTCTTGGATCTGAGATTTGTGTATTTCAATAGTTTTAGAAAATTCTTGAACCATTATCACTTCAAATATTTCTTCTGTCTTATTCTCTCTTTTCCTTCTGGAATTTTACCAGTTCATGGTTTCACATGGATTAGAATGCTTTGTTCTAGGGTTTTTCAACTCCTTATTTTCTATATGTGTTTATCTGGATAATTCCTATATCTGTCTTAATGTTTTCTTATTCTTTTCTCTCTAGTGTCCCATCTGCTGATAGATAATCAAATTAATTCTTTACATTGATGTATTTTTCATTTCTAATATTTCTCTTTGGGTCTTTTTTTAAATAGATTTCATCTCTCTAAGTTCTTCACTTCTTCATGCATGTTGCTGATCTTTCCCATTAAATCCTTTAACATATGTATCTTAGTATTGAAGGTTTTTTTTGGTATTTCTAATATTTGGGTCATCTCTGGGTTTGTTTCTATTGACTATATTATCTCTTAATGATGAATTCTATTTTCTTGCTTATACTGCCCCATGATATTTTATAACTTGTCAAAACTTGTGCATAACGGAGTAGAGACTGAGGTAAATAATGTATTTGCACTTAAACAAAGGCCAATCACTTCTGCTTCTGGGCTGTTAATGTTGAGCATTGGGTAAATCTAGCCTATAGCTGCTCTGAGTTTGGACTTCGTTATCTACAGTACATCACTGAGGATAAATTCTCCCAGTGACAGATTGATGTGCCTTGGTCTTAATGTAAGATCTGGAGTGCAAGAGGTCTTTTCTCAGTTCATCAGTTCTGCCTATGCTCAGGCAGGACTTGTATTCTTTCTCACTGGTATTAGGGGTACGGATCTCAACTCTCCTGCCTTTCCCATAATTGCAGATGGCCACTGATTTAGACTCAGTGTGAAGCACAAAGTGCAGAAGGGTTTTGTTTGTTTCTTTGTTTGGCTTCTCCCTCAGACATAGAATGGCCCTGAATTTTGCTGCTGCTTCTCCCTCAAGGGTAGACTATAGATTAGCATACCTTAATTAGCGTGCTTCACGTTATTGAATTTTTTACAAATTAAAGGTTTGGGGTAACCCTACATTGAGCAAATCTATTGGCACCATTTTTCCAACATCGTTTGCTCACTTCCTGTCTCTGTGTCACATTTTGCTAATTCTTGCAATATTTCAAACTTTCTCACTATTATTATATTTGTTATGATGATCTGTGATCAGTGATCTTTGATGTGACTATTTCAAAAAGATTATGACTTGCTGAAGCCTCAGATAATGGTTAAAAATTTTTAACAATAGAGTATTTATTATTTAAAGTATGCCCATTTTGTTTTAGATATAATGTTATTGCATAATTAATAGACTATAGTATAAACATAACTTTTTTTTTTTTTTGTGGTACGCAGGCCTTTCACTGTTGTGCCCTCTCCCGTTGCGGACCGCAGGCTCCGGATGCGCAGGCTCAGCGGCCATGGCTCACGGGCCCAGCTGCTCCGCGGCATGTGGGATCTTCCCGAACCGGGGCACGAACCTGTGTCCTCTGCATCAGCAGGCGGACTCTCAACCACTGCGCCACCAGGGAAGCCCTAAGCATAACTTTTCTATGCACTGGGAAACCAAAAAATTCATGTGACTTGCTTTACTGTTATATCAACTTTATTGTGGTGCTCTGGAATTGAACCTGCAATATCTCCAAGGTATGCATGTACAGCTGTCTGGTGTGTGGTATAAAGCCTGAAATGGCTCTTCCCAAACAACTTGAGGACCTTAGACTGCTTTAACTAACAACTCATTCCTTTATCTTCCTTGGTATCACTGTGTTGTATTAAATAGTTCTCTCTTACTTTTAATTCCCAAATTAGCCACTGTTTTTAATTCAAGGCCTATTTATTATTACCAAAGTGCTTGCTAATAGCTTTGTTTACTATTTCTTATATTTTATTCCTTCCTTCTAGGTTTAACTTTTATTTTATTGAAAAACATTTCCCACCAAGGAGATATATCAGTGAGATGTGTGAGTGTTATATCCTTGCAGTCTTTACTGGTTTGAAAAAATTTTTTTATTTTGCTGTCAATTTTGAATAATGCCTTTACCTGAGTTGATTTCTAGGTAGCTGACAGTTATTTTCTCTCAACACTTTAAAACAGTTATTCCATTATTTCCTGAAAGCTACTGCTGCTGAAGGTCTTTAATCAACCTGACCATTTTTCCTTTGTAGGCAATCTGTTTTTATATGTGGTTTGAGACGTTTTTCCTTTGTCTTCCATGTGTTTCAGTTGCATCATAATGTGTCTGAATTTGTAAATGTTTTTATTCTTGGTATTTTTGATTGAATGAGATTTTTTAATGCATGGTTTATGTTTAAGGTTCTGGAAATTTTTTTCAGACCCAGTTCAACTAATATGTCTCCTTAATTTCTTCTATTTTCTCTCCTGAAACTCCTATTAGATGTATACTGCAATTTATTCAATGTTCCATGTCCTATAATATTTTATTTTTCAGATGTTCCATATGTTACCAATATGGGATTCATCCTTGGTGATTTATTTTGATCTATCTTCCAGTTGCATAACACTCCTTCTGCTGTGTCTAACCTAGAACTTAACTCTTTTATAGAAAGTATTTTGTTTTTGTTTTTGTTTTAATGTAACTATTCTTTTCTCATGATATCCTGTTCTTGTCTAATGGATAACTTGTTTGAAAATTTAAGCATAATAATTTAAAGCCCTTTTTAGATTGTCCTACAATCAGCACTTCCTCAAGTATAATCCACCTATATATTGGACTTCCACATATATTTAATCACATCAAATTATTTCATGAGCTTTATATATTTTAAATCTTTGAATTCATCTTGAATGGAAATTATCACCTGAAATAAGCCCTACGTTGAAGATATCCCCTATGAGGTAGTCTCATGATTGTTCTTGCTAGAGATATACGATAATCATTGGTCTTGAATTTATTTTTTTACATACACTTGAATGAACAATGTCAAAATGTGGTAATCCTGAGCCTAATATCTATTCATTTTAAAAATATTTCTGAATTTGAAAGTAAAAAAGACTTGTGCAGGTATTGGTATATTCCTAGTCTCAGATCCAGGTGTTATTAGGGCTACTAGTTCTATTCTGGGTTCTTGAACAGGGAGATGGAATTACTCCAGACCCAGTTCTCATAGTGACAAGTCTTTTCTGACTCCTAGCTTAAAGTGTGGAGACCAGTTCCAGCAACTCCACTCTGCAGGGGTTCTCACATCTTACTTAGTTCCAGCTCTCACATTGACATTAAAGTCTCCATCTTAAATATATGTGTTTAGCTTTGTGCCATCTGTGAAGAATTGTCAAGGAACAACATTCCTATCATTTTTCTACTTATCCCAAGGAGGAAGACAGTGCATTTAACATTGTGTGCTTTTATAGTTTTATTAACAACCACTAATTTTACTTCTCTTATCTAATTGAAGAGAAATGGTAGAAGATCATAAATAGTATCATTTGATTTTTAAAAAACAGAGATCATAAAATGGAATTTATTCTATCATAGGACATGGATATAATTTGTGTGTATGTGTGTAAGCTTACACAGACATATTTAGTATGTTTACATTATGCCAACAGAACTACTTTCATTTAAATTAAATATAAGTATAGCATAGTTATCTATGAGCATGTCAGAAAATTTATTTTAGAAAATATATTCTTACTTCAATAATGTAATTATTGTTCGAATTACTTCCAGAAATTGAAGTGACTCCTAAGATCTTGGTACTTTGGTACTAGGCAACACATATTTCACCAAAACTAAATCCCAATGTTAATAATGAAAGTATGTGATTGAGGTTGGTGACGCAGTGGTGGCACAGTGGTTGAGAGTCCGCCTGCCAGTGCAGGGGACGCGGGTTCGTGCCCCGGTCCGGGAAGGTCCCACATGCTGCGGAGCAGCTGGGCCCGTGAGCCGTGGCCGCTGAGCCTGCACGTCTGGAGCCTGTGCTCCCCAACGGGAGAGGCCACAGCAGTGAGAGGCCTGCGTACCACAAAAAAAAAAAAAAAAAAAGATTATTTAATATAGACCTTCCAGTAGATTTCTATTGCAAAAAAAGAATAACCTTTTTTCTTCAGAAGGCATGTCATTCTATCAAAACTATCATGTTTCTTCTAACCCCCCTTACCTCCAGGTATCCAATTCCTCCCCGCCCCCACCATGCTTTGAAGTATCCTTTAATCCACTGTTATGTGCTTTGTTTCTTGCTGTTTATTTTTGTCAAATTCTAGGTAAACACAATAAATGAGTGCTGATGTAGAGAAGTACATCAATAGCTTATAGCCATATTTTCTTCCTTTTTAGTGTTTGTCCTCAGAAAAATAGGGTTCTAATAAATCAGTAATTTGGTAAACAAACTTCATTAATAATTCTTAGAGGGATAACTTCCTCCTCTTCAGTGTCATAAGAATTTGGCATTTCCTATACAAAGTAAATATAAAAACGTTCAGAAACTTAGATAATGAATTTGTACATTTTTTCTCCTATGGCGATCTAGGCTGATGAGGATTTAAGATATTTTTCTTAATATGAAAAAGCAGTAAAGATTAGCCCAGATGTGGCTAACATGTTTTTAAAGTAGATAAAACATTTTTACAAACAATGATAATACCTAATGTTAATTGAGCATCTATTATATGTCAGGTAATGTGATAAAGACATAAGGTTACCTTTTTTTTCAATGTCTACATATGCACACACACACACACAACTATAAGAGTGTTACTCTTACATTGTCTTTTACAGAAAAGGAAACTCAATCACAAAAGATACCATAATTTGCACCAAATCACATAGCTAATAAATGAGTCAGACCAGAAAATCATTCATATACTTTGACCTCAGAACCTATGCTCTTAAGCCACTATGCACCGAATCTTTATGGCTAAATTTGGGATTTTGTCTGGTACTTATTCTAAATGTCCAGTTCAAGGTTATACAAAATAATAATGATAATAACAATGGGGAAATATTTAAAAATTTTACCATGCATAAGCTGCTTCTTCAGATGGACATTTTTCTGATACATAAGAACAGAATTCAGCAGCAGCATTAAAAGATGACATTTCAAAAAGGAAAAAAAAGAAAGAAAGAAAGAACAGAAATGTCTCCTGTAGACAGGTGGACAGCATTCTGTTTGGAGTTTGTGACTAAGCCAGCACAGGATTCTGTGAAGAGCTGTTCACTAGGACTATATGACCAGTATGCTGAGAGTGGGTCCAAACTATGCCCATGCCAAGCCAAATAAGAAGAGAAATTATGATGATTAAAAATAATTTGATTTATATAGCATTTATGATATTTATTATTTCATGAGAGTAATACCTCAAGACAGTTATATCTCTAGTTTTTTTTAAAACTATATTTTCAGTTTTTTTCTAAATTTGGTTGATATTCATGATAACTGTTATTTGCTATAACTGTCTATGCAATCAAAATGCTGTTCCAGCGACCTGTTCTGTACTAGTAGGTGATATTTGGAATAAATGCAGCCATGTGGATCATCCTTACTTTCAGAACTGTTTGCATGAACTAGTTTTCTTATCATAATCAAATCACTTATGTACTCCATTCCTCAAATAGAGACTGTATTACCTAACACCACACATTATATGCGTATGCAGAGAAAAAGCACAGCAAGTATATTGTCTAAGTAACATTTCCAGATGGCCATTTCTCTGCCAACTCAAATTAAATATTCCCAAGAGAACTATTCACTGTTTTTTCTTTATATCCCTTCTCTCTGTCCAAGGAAGCAGCATGCTAGGAAAACAAGCAAACAAACAAATAAACAAAAATGACTTCTAGAATCAGACAGACCTGAGTTTGAATCATGGCACTATCACATATTAGTCATGTGAACTGGGTGAGTTATTTAATCTTTCCTGTCTCCATTATTCCACTTGTAATAGGGCTGATAATAATCACGCTAGAGGGTTTGTGTGAAGTTTATAGATAGTGAATGTGTCTGGTACATACAGTAGGTTCTTCAAAATTAGGTTCACTTTTAAGAAACTTAGGTTCACTTTTAAACTCTTTATTGTTTTTCTGATAAAATTTGAATATTTCTGCTAGACATGTAGTTTTCATCTGTTAAAAACACTGCCCCATCTTTTTCATCCATTAGAATTGTAGTTTGGACACCTTTCTGATACGATATTTTCCAGAAACTGTCATCCAAAACATCCTATTTCAGATTATCTTTTCCATCACTGCAGATCCCGCCCATCATTTTTACCAAATTAACACTTTTTGACCTTAAGAAACTTTCAATCTCACAGTGAGTAAAGACTAAGATTCTCATCAACTACATTTAAAATTCTTTATATGACATCCTCACCCTAGTACGTCTCCTAATTACCTGCCACTTTCTCTGTTCCTAAGATCATTTCCACATATTCATGGTCTGTTTTATCTAACTCTGTTTCTTTAAAGACTTTGTATTTCTTTTCCTCCAAAGCCCCCCTTTCATTTTATATCTGATCTTCCAAACAACTGTGGAAATTCCACCTGTTCCAGAAACCCTATCATATTACTATTTAAAAAGAGAAGTCTTAGTGGAGTTCATATCTGCCTTAGTAGAGCAATTCTCATCTTCTTAAGTCCTCTCCAACTTAGGGAAAAGCATCAGTAACTCCCTTTAATGTACAAATCCCACAATTCTCTTTTTAGGCTTCGACTGGACTAAATATATTCCTTTAATATCTTCCTTTCTATCTGTGTATGATGCCTTAATATCTGAGCTTGTACCCTCCTAGAGAGCATATAATGTGTCTGCCTCAACTGGTAGCCCATGCAGAGGGATACTTAAAAAATATTACTGAAGTTGATGAAGAGGGAGATGAACAAAAATATGGTATTACGGGCTAAACTGCAAAACACAAAACTCTAAAATTCTAATTTTACCCAAACCAATTCTGCCATCCTATGCCCAGAGGCACTCAAGCAACAAGGCTGCATAGCTTACACACACTGCTGTGAAATGCAGACCTCATACAGCAGCCGAGGTACATAAACATGCAAATCATAGATGTATACAGACACAGCCTTCCAACAGAGAACACCAGCTGTCACAGGCAGCAAAATCACTTCGAGGACTTGGCATTGGTGAATTGGCAAATACCCCCTGGTTGTTGCTGCCCCATCAATCATGGGCCATTTGGCCAGGTTGCATTCTTGAACAGGTTTTCTCTCCCTTTATAACTCAGTTGAACTCAAATAACTTTTTCTAAGGTGATGAAATAAGCTGCTATAAAGTTTTATCTGAGTCGAACATAGGGAGTTTATTGTTCTCTGGACACATCCTTTCCTGTATCTTGCCATTTAAAAAAAAATCTATACTCCCTCTGTTCATCCCCTACCAAAGAAAACAAAATTAAAACATCAAGCTAATGTTTCATTTCTCTTCATTAAAGAATTATTAGGAAAGATTCTTCTGGGATTTGGATAATGAAAATGTGCAAAGTTTAGCAGTTTGTTCACTTTTTTTAAAGAGACCATTGAAGACTATCATCCCAGAAAACTCTAGACACTGAAGTGATTATCACAGTGATTATGAAATGAAAGTGGAATGGGGAGGAGGATGAAAATATATAGTACATATTGACAAACCTGTGGTACCTCCAAAGTCTATGGAAACTCCAGTTTAATGGGAAAAGGAATAAGAAATTTACTTCTCAACAAACAACAAAGAATGGTTTACCATAGAGGCATTCTGAGAGAAGTAAATACATCATCGATTCTAAATAGCAATATTAACCAGCAGAGAGCAGATCAATGAAAGTTGCATAGGCTTTCAGATCCTTCAGGATATTAAAGAACAATCCTATTTCCCCCTTCATAAACCACTCCATCCAGAAGCATAATTTAAAATGTGCCATAAATCATTATCTGTTCAGCGACCAATCAGCATTCAGGAAAGTTATACCTACCCCTCTTCTTCTGCCTTGGAACTATCTGAAATGTTCTCATTTTTGTTAACTTGTAGGCCTGGTACAGTTCTTCTGACTGGATACTTGATAGAAAATAATGTTTGCTTTCAGATTTAACATTTTTTCATCATAGCAAATACTAGAAGAGAAACTGATATTTTTCTTTGGAAAACTTAAAGTACTCAATAATTATTAGTTGGGTGATGTTTATTACACCCCTTGTAAAGAAGTTTTATTGCTTTAAAGAGATTTATTGCTGTTTCAAAGACAGAGGGAACAGGGTACAGATAATTACAAAGATTTGCTCCTTCCATACAAAGGTAAGGTGATGAAGAATCACAATGAATAAAGACTAGGATTTTCATTAACACTCAACACTCTTTACATGATTTCATCATCCAGTGTGAACAGAGATGTTATTCCCCTGTGAACCTGGATATTTCTGTTAGAAAGTAAGACCATTAATCCATCATCCAGTACTTTCTGAACCTTCTATTTTCTGAAGTTCTACGTGGTTTCAAAGAGAAACAAAGCACAGTCTGTGAATGGTGGGAGTATATACCTTTAAAGGAGATAAGATGTATATTCAAATAGCCATGTTATAAAGTGAAATGTAATATGTGTTCGAAGAGAAATAAAGTACTTCTAGTGTTAGAGAAGAGAGAGCTTGCCTGTGGATGGTAAGATCCAATGAGCCATGATCGGTAGAAACCACTCCACATAGAGGGCACAGGGTGATTTTTAACACCTCTTTGGGAACATGTTATTCCCTAGCTTAAAATCTTCAATTGATTTCTATCACACTTGGAATATCTACACATCTCCCCCCGGCAAAACAAAGGAAAACAAAAGCCCTAGCATACCTGCAAGGCTCCATGTAACTTTGCTGTCTCCTCTTGTTTCCCATCCCTCTTTACTCACCATGGTCCAGTTCATTGGCCATATGCCCTAATTCTGCCTGGAATACCCCTTCTCACATTTCATGCCTGCCTAACTTTGCTTTCACAACTTTGGGGAAGAGTATGACTGTCCAGGGATCAAGTATGCACATAGGGAGAAATTTGTTTGGAATAATACGTTGGGAAAAGTCATTCCGGGCTAGACTATTCTGTGTGCAGCTGTGAGAAGTTGAAAGTTTTTGAGATGAGGAATGATAATATCAGGGCTATATTTCACAGATATCTAGAAGTGATAGGACAATTTAGTAGAATACAGAAAAGTGGGAGCAAGAGGTACAACTTTTCTTGAAAAAAAATTATAGGAAAGAGGTAATGATGGGCTAAATTAGAGAAGGTAAGAAAACATGATTCACAAAATGTGTGACTGATTGAATGGAAGAGATAGATGGGGATGGAGAAGTTAGAAATAGCCCTGTTTTCAGGGAGATCAAGTATGCCATCACCAGAAATGAGGAAATCAGAAGGAAGAGGAGAAGATGCTTTGGAGGAAAGATTAATTTTGACTTGAACACAATAAATACGAAGATAGAAAGAAACGTTTACAAAGTATTTCTACAGTAGGATTTCCCTCCCCCACAAAAAAGGGCAAGGCTGCTAATGGAATCAAACTATACAAATGTTACATCAAAGATGAGGTCATTGATGGACAAAATCTGGAAACGAAGAAGAAGCAAGGATAGCTCTCGTGAAACATACAGAAATATGAAGATCATACACCTACAGGATTTCAAGCTGACATAGTCTGAGAGACAGAAGGAACACTAGAATAGGGCATTACTTCAGGAAATAAGGAGAAAATAAATTGCAAGAAAAAAGAGAATCCTTAGTAGTGTGCCTAACTAGAAGTCAAAGAGAATGACAGAAGAAGACTGGCTCTTTAAAAAGCAGGGGCAGTGGGAGGTCATAAATACAAAATAAGAAGACTAGGAAAAGCTGTTTTAAGCAATTGAGCTGAAAATCAGCAAGTAATATATGGAGAGATTTCCAAAAACATGAAGAATCAGCTGAGGTTAGCATGACTTTGTAGCATACTCAATTAAATGTTATAACATCCATTTCCTATACACATTTAGATGAGAGGGAGAAAAGGAATATGGAAGTTACCCATCAGTAGGGGCTGGAGAGGTCAAGACAAGATCAAATAGACTGGAATTTAGGGTGCCAGTAAGGAGGCCACCGAAATGCCAGACTGTGGACTCCAGCCTGGGTAAACAGGAAAATGAAACAAGTACACAGTTAAAGTGGCATCCAGGAAATCCAGATAGAAGGGTTTTTGTTTTGTTTTGTTTTGTTTTTATTATGTTTTGTTTTGGAATCAGGATGGGACTTAGAAATTTTATGCAGGAAATCGTTTATGCTACAACTTTCTTGATCTGAGGAAATTGACAAAGTCCTTCTCACACAAAATCTGTCTTTTTTCCTCCTCCCCAAGACTTTGTAATTGGTGTGTGTGTGTGTGTGTGTGTGTGTGTGTGTAGTATTATCTTTGTATCTCTTTTAGACAGAATATATCTTTGCAAGGTGTAAGAAATTAAGGTCTTATCATTTTAGAATAATGATTTTATGACTGCTTCCACCATAGAAAAAAGAAAAGATTGAAGAACACTTAGGTGAGAGAATAATGGAGGGTGAAGGAGAAAAAATAAATAAAAAGGAAAGTAAAATGGCACCAGAAGTTGCCGAAGAGAAATTTTCCTCTCTGAAAAACTTTAGGAAAGCCTCCTTCCAATAATCATGAATTTACTATTTTAATTTATTATATAACGATTTCCAGATATAATGCATGTACTCACACAATAAAATTTGAAAACTAAATAATATAATTTTACCTATAAAAACAACATTCGAAAAATTAATGTAAAAACTACTTTGGTATATTTCATTCTATCTTCTTTTCCAATGGATGTATGAATGCATATGGTGCAAGTTGTATATTTATTATAGTTGATAAAACTGAGGTTATAGATTATACTGTTTTGTAACCTGCCACTTCAATTAACCATACATTGCAAATATGTTTATTATATAATAAAATGTTTTATAAATCATGTCTTATAAAGTATGATAGTTAATAGCTGCTTAGATGCATAAATCAGAATTTTTAGTTGGAAAAAACAGAAAACATCTCTGGCTGTCTTGTGCCTGTCATTGCAACTAGGAAGTGTGCGAAACCAGAATCATGCCCAAAATGTTTTATGGGGCCGGGGGCATGACTGCTGGTGAATGTAAACATGAGGTGACACAGCTCTCACCACAACCAACATGATCTAGGCCTTAGTGAAACATTAGTGATATGGCCATTCCTAGATAAACTCACTATGGATGCCACCAATTGCCTGAACAGATTCTCTTTGGTCCTGAGTTTCTTGTATCAATAATGTCTATTAATAATTCTGAGCCTGGGGCAGATGCAGTGGAGTTTTAAGGCCTGGATCTCATGACCAAGCCCCAGTTTTGAGGGTATTTGAATTTTATTTCAGCTTTTACTCTGGGTGGTAATGTCTGCATCCCAACAGTACTGAAAGGAGGAAAATTCCTAATCACAGGGAAGAGGTTTGAATATTGGGCCATCATTCTCATGTCCATTATGATAGTATTTCTTCTTATGAAATGACCCCAATTTTACCTCCTCATTCCGTAATCTAAGTATTTCAGGTGTTTTCCAGAATTTATTTTAAAATATTGGTTTGGCTAAAAAGATCGTTCGGATTTTCCATATGCCAATTCCGAACGAACTTTTTGGCCAACCCAATAGTTCTGTGATGACCACTTTGTACAAAAATCTGTGTTTGCATTTCAGAGGATTTTCTTTCTACACATTCACAGATATGGAATTACTAGGTCAAATGATACAAATATAGTTAAAATTTTTGATAGACATCACTACATTACCCTAGCAAAGTTTCTACTAATTTACAATCTCAACAGGGAAATATAAAAGTGTCAGTTTTCCTACTGACTTGCCAATTCTCGCTAGCCACATTCTATTAACACTTTCCCAGTACTATTGGTTTAAAAATAATAATTTATTACTGTCTCACTTTACATTTCCCTGATTATTAGTGAGGTTTTAAAGTTTTCCAGATGTTTGCTATTTTCAAGGATCCTTTTGTAAATTGCCTATTTATGTCCTTCAACAAATTTTAGTCATATTTTCTGTATTGATTTTTTCCTCTTTATTGATCTGTTGAAATCTATTCATATACCAATGACATTAAGGTTTTACCTGTTACATATTTTGTTTTTAAATCACTTTACCCCTCCTCTTAATTTTAGATATTTATATATGTATTTATTTATTTATTCTTTATGCTTTTTTTTACTTGTTTTTATACTGAGAAAGCTTTCCTCACTCTGTTCAGATACATATTTATTGATGGTTCTTTTAGGCTTTTCCTTTATTTGATAGACATCCCTACATTCCCCTATGCAAAGTTTCCACTAATTTACACTCTCAACAGGGAGTTATAAAAGTGTCAGTTTTCCTTTTCCTTTATTTTCTGTTTTTAAATCTTTAAGGGATCTGGTATTAATTTACATGAGTGGCTGTTCAGTAAAAATATAATTTTATTTTTTCTTTAATTATTCAAAACCATCTGTTGAATAATCACACTTTCTCCATGATTTAAAAAAAACCTGGATCTAATGTATGGTATATGTGGTAGTGTTTTATGCATTTCATTTATATCCACAGACTTGGTCATTCTTAAATCAAAAATACACAGCTTTTGACAAGTTTAGCTTTACAAAATATGTTAGTACCTAGAAGCAGATAAGAAGTCTTCCTGCCCCGAATAAAACAATTTTAAAAAGTGTATTGGCTATTTATGCTCACTTATTCTTGATAATTAATTTGATAAATTTAGCATAATTTCAATCAAAAATCCCTCAAAGTAATTTTTAGATATATAAAAACAATTATATTTATCTTGGGGAAAATTGTCATCTTCATATTATTTGTGTTGCCATTCAAGAATGAAGTATTTTCTTTCCATTAAAGCAACAACAAAAACAAAACAGACCAAAAAAAACACAAAAAACGCAATGGGAGAGGCCACAACAGTGAGAGGCCCGCGTACTGCAAAAAAAAAAAAAAAAAAAAAAAAAAGACATCCTCTATAATTAGTTCACGAAATTTGTGAGTATTTAATAAAATCGAGAATAGAGATTGGTTGAATTATATTGTATGCATTTTTTTTGCTTATTGGGATTATCTCATGATTTTTCTCCTTTGACTTTTTGATGTAATATATTTTATTCATATTATATTTCTTTATAATGAATTATGCTTGGAAAAATCCTGCTTGATTAGATAATATTTAATACAATTTTGAATTTTATTCACTAATATTTAATCCTGGTACCCATCTTAACTATTACTGTGTCTGTTTTTAGTTTTATTTTAAATTTATATCAAATTTGCAGAAAAATTACAGGATCAATACAAAGAAGTCCCATACACTCTTCACCCAGAGACTCTGTTCAAGTTTTCTCAATTGTTCCAATAAAGTCTTTCCTAGCAAAATGACCCAGTGTAAGATAACATATTATATCCAGTATCATATTATGATAAACTAGGGCATTTCTTCTGTCTCTTCTGAATTTCATGACCTTGACATTTATGAAGATTACAGGCCAGTCTTTCTATAGAACGTCCTTCCATTTGGGTGTGCCCAATGTCTTCTTATGCTTAGACTCAGGTTTTGATAGAAATATCACAGAAGTGATGCTGTATTCTGCTCATTGTATCCTCTCGTTTGGCACACGATGCCAAGTTGTCCCATTACTTGTAATGTTAACTTTGATGTCAGCTAGATTTCTCTACATTTTAGCCTTTTTAATTCTTTTTTTCCCTTTGTAATTTGTAATGAATACTTTGTGGGGAGCTAGTTAGAGATTATGTAAAAATCTCAGTCTTCATTTCACTTTTACCTACTAGTTTTAGAATCCATTGATGTTTCTTACCTGAATGAATTATTTCTGCAATTGTTGCCAAATAATTTTCAATTTGATCATTCCTTCTACATTTATTAGTTGAAATTCTATTATAAGGTAGAGTTTTCTATTCTCTTTATTTAATAACTATCGTTTAATTTCTATTACTATCAATATTATAATGTATTGCTATCATTTATTTCAATACCCAAACTGTCCCCGAATTGGTCAGTGGAAGTCCATTTCAAGTTGGTTTCTGTGTACTTTGGACATACCTTACTTTTCTTTGAGGACTACCTTACTTTCTGGCACAAAGGATGCTCCAAACTCACATTGTTCCTTCCTCACCCCAGCCCTGGAATCATCTATCTCTTCTAGTAGCCCTTGTTCCTTTTGGTAGAGAGTGATATTTTAAAACCAACATCTGGAGGATAGGTATGCTCATTGCTACTAGTGTGTAAGTGCTCTCAATGTGTGAAGCTAGGAAATACACATACACATTTAATCTATATTTCTTTCTTTCTAGGTATCCATCTTCTATTAAAATTCAATGAATAAACATTTATAACTCCAGTTTCAATCCAACACTACAGGGCTCATTTTAGCTTTCCCCTTTCCATATTTATACTTCTTTTCTCCAATAATAAGAAACTAGTTATCATTATCCTCAATATATTTACTAACTTGCTCAACTTTCTTAAATGTAGCCAAGGTCCTAACCCTCCACGTCTGCTTCCACTCAGATGCCCTTCTTTTGTGGTCCCTGGGCACTGTAGTGGTTGTATCCCCTTAGAAACCCTCCTTGGATAGATCCTGGCACAGGTTGGGGCTGCTTTCCCACTGTACTCCAGGTTGCCTAATAGTTTTTTCACTAAAAAGAAGGAAGGGGGACTTATTGTCTTTTGCATATTTTATCTGTCACTGAGGCAGGCCTAGGATTTGACAAATTTTAAAGAAAACTCAAATCATCTCATTGTCCAAAAATACGTTACCTATTTATAGCAAACTGAAAATGATGAAAGTACCCATATATTGAAATATATATATATATATATATATGCCATCTTTCTTGACTTTTAGATATATGAATTCAAAAAATTGCCTTTAAGATTTTTAAGAGTACACAGAGTTTTCTGTTTTGCTTTTTGTTTTTTGGGGGGTTCCTTTTGGTAATGTATAGAAAACATAAATGCTACAGATGATGATAATTTATGGCAGCTTACAGTACTATTTGAAAATATTTGAAAGAGTAGCTTTCCTTATCTTAATAGGTAAAATGCCTGTGTAAAAACTAGCACATCTGTGAGTAGCCACATAGATATCATGTAAATATAAGTAAAAATAACCATGGCATAGACTGGATGTAGCTCAACTATCTAGCAGATGCAGATCCAATACAGAATAAATGCCCACTCCCAAATTCGTCCTAATCACCATCAAAATTCTGACCAGAAAGTATTAAAATCCTTATTGGTGTAATGATTCAAGAATATACTATATCTTTGAATGCAGCTGAACATTCATTGGTCTGTGTCTTCCATTCATGGAGTCTGTGTTTTTACACTGAGCTAGCTCTGGGTACTAAAATAACTTTGTCTCTCTTCTCTTATTTTTCTCATCTTCAAGAAAGACAAAATGTAGGTTAGAGCAGGAAGTATGTGGATGTTAATAGTGGATTTATTTTAATAGCTAAAAGGTGGACTGCAGATACATATACAGAGCTTGGAGATTGCAATTAATTATGAGTGGGTGGGCTTGATTTAGACAAAACTTGAAGTCCTTCCTACAGGAGGACTATCAAATTATCAAATTAAAACTACATGAGGTAATATTTTCAAATATTTTAGCCCCAAAGTTTCACTTCTTCCCATTACATTGGCTGTCTGATTGTTGATGTGGATAGTGATGTCCTTAAAGTCTGAACCTGACCTATTAACAGCCAATCAAGAGGCTGTTGTCTGAAAAAATAAGCTGAAGAGCAGGAGAATTAGTAGACTTCAGCACGTAAAATCCAAATGAGAATTCCAGGTAATCAGTAAGATTCTCAATAATCAACAGAATTAACCCTCAGATAAAATCTAACTAAAGAAGGTTTTGAATTCTTTATTTCATTAGAACGTTTAAAACATGTATAGAGCTCCAGGCTAAGTTGAATGGGAATGCAGTGGCAAACGCTTTGTATGAAATGTTGTAGGCAATGTTAAGTTATTGAAAAACTAATCAATGCAACATGATGATAATTAAGGAAGGAAAAGAAGAAGGATGGAAGGGAAGGGAGAACAAAGGAAATAATGCAAGAAGGAAAGAAAAAAGAGATTAAAAGGACAGCTGCTTGGAGTTCTGGGTAGTAGATTTTGGTCAGAATTAGGAATGTTTAATAGGATTATAAAATGCACCCAAGAACTTAAATCTTAGAAACAGTAAGTTCTAGACTAGTAATCATGAAAAAATTAAATGTTTCATAACATTTGAATTTTCAATTATTAAATTAAGAAGGAATCTACAGACAACTGTAAGCCAATATGAATATTATAGGATTAATGAGATACAGGAAATGTGGTGGTTTTTTTTGTTTTTTTTTTTTGCGGTATGTGTGCCTCTCACTGTTGTGGCCTCTCCCGTTGCGGAGCACAGGCTCCGGACGCACAGGCCCAGCAGCCATGGTTCACGGGCCCAGCCGCTCCGCGGCATGTGGGATCTTCCCAGACCGGGGCACGAACCCGTTTCCCCTGCATCGGAAGGCGGACTCTCAACCACTGCGCCACCAGGGAAGCCCCGGAAATGTGGTGTTTTAAGTGTGGGAATTCGAAAAGAAAGACCTAACGTGTCGTGTCTGGTCTTATGAATCAACTTTCATATTTTTTCCCATAGTTATATTGGTTTAATTAAGGTAATTATGCAATACAGTTCCCTACAAAAAATGGAGAGATTCTCACAATCCATGTGTGTGATTTGAGTCATAGTGACGAGAAAACTTTCTGGGATTCTATTTAATATTATAGTGAAATTTAAATATTAACTAAGAAATGCATTTCAAAAACTCCAAAACGCTTTTAAAAAAATTATCTCCAATTTTAGTATATGCAGGTTAGGCTATTTTGAAAACAATGTTAACCAAATTAGAATAGCATTAAAAGAGAGCAAAAGACTCAACATGGAAATTACCACTCTAGTATGGGTACCGGACTCAAGAATAATGTAATAAATAAATTGAAAATATGATAAATGTTGTAAGGTATGGTAAATTAGATATTTAAAAATAAGATTCACATTAAAAAAATATATATCATCATGTCAGGATGCCCACTGTAGTGACATACACATGGAGATTCTTTTTCCCCCCACAGGTGAATTCTACCATTTATTTATGTTTTTAACCTCTTTAGTGGAGTATAATTGCCCTACAGTGATGTGTTAGTTTCTGCTTTATAACAAAGTGAATCAGCTATAAATATACATATGTCCCCATATCTCCTCCCTCTTGCATCTCCCTCCCACCCTCTCTATCCCACCCCTCTAGGTGGTCACAAAGTACCGAGCTGATCTCCCTGTGCTATGTGGTTGCTTCCCACTAGCTGTCTGTTTTACGTTTGGTAGTGTATATATGTCCATGCCACTCCCTCACTTCGTCCCAGCTTACCCTTCCCCCTCCCCGTGTCCTCAAGTCCATTCTCTACGTCTGAGTCTTTATTCCTGTCCTGTCCCTAGGTTGTTTAGAACCTTTTTTTTTTTTTAGATTCCATATATATGTGTTAGCATATGGTATTTGTTTTTCTCTTTCTGACTTACTTCACTCTGTATGACAGACTCTAGGTCCATCCACCTCACTACAAATAACTCAATTTCATTTCTTTTTATGGCTGAGTAATATTCCATTGCATATATGTGCCACATCTTCTTTATCCATTCATCTGTCGATGGGCACTTAGGTTGCTTCCATGTCCTGGCTATTGTAAATAGAGCTGCAATGAACATTTTGGTACATGACTCTTTTTGAATTATGGTTTTCTCAGGGTATATGCCCAGTAGTGGGATTGCTGGGTCGTATGGTAGTTCTATTTTTAGTTTTTTAAGTAACCTCCACACATGGAGATTCTTAATGTTACAGGTAAAAAGAATATTGGAGCCACTTTCCCCAGGGCTCAGGAAGCTGAGGTTAATCTCTGTTTTCAATGAGTACACAGGTTTATTTTATTTTACTTTTAATTTTTCTATTACAAGGCCCTAGTACCTGCTTCTCAGAGTTTTACATATAATTTGATGCCATGTCATATGGGAAAATGAGCAGGCAGACAGCATCAAATTTGTCATTGATTGCTTAGATTTCTAGAACAGTAGTTCTTGTTTTTTCCACATGTATCTGAATCACTTGCAGAGCATAATGTATTCACAAATTCTGGCTGCATTCCTAAGGCTTCTGATTCAATTGTTCTGAAAGTGGTTCTCAGGAATCGGCATTTTGAAAAGTATAATACACCAAACTGTTGACTTTTTTGCAGTTTATGTAAGGATCAGATGAAGAGAAATATTGCCTTAACACAAGTTCCTCCACCTGTGGCATGATCAGAAAAAACAGGCCATCATTGGAGGGTAACCCATGGAGAAGAAATGGACATTATTAATGGGAAAGATGCCAGAGGAATCTGTTTATTTTATTGAAGTTAAGGGTAATGTTTTCTCAATCTTTGAGTTTAGAATCTGTAAAGGAGGTGGTGTAGGAACCAAAATATCTGGCCTTAGAAATGGGTCTCATCACTTATTAAGTATCTCAAATGAATGTGTATATTTGAATAGACTTGGCTTCCACAGATGCAACAGTTACTATCACTAATCACAAGTGATCCCAAAGGTCATTATTGATTTGTGTATTTGCTGATGCAAAACTTTCACCTGTGTTCCTCATGAGGCAGGTGTTTGGAGATGTCATTCAGCTAAAGATTGAGTTTAGCGGACCATGCAGCATATTTATTTCAACACAGGTTATTTTGTGTGTAATGATCCTCTTGAACTGATAAAAAGAAAAAAAACTTACTTTCTCTCTGAAAAATAGTCACCAAAATAAGAAAGAAAATATTGGAGATGCTGAAAAGTCACTAACGTGGTGGGAATATGTAAAAAGGAAAGTAAGTTTCCAGGGGAAATGGGATGCAGGAGAAACGTGAGCGACAAACACATAAACATTTATAAATTTGAGATTTTTGAAGTCTAGAGAAGTTTCATGTCTCAACATTTTTTTTTTTTTTTCAGCTTTGATACCTGAAAATTAACAGTTTGGGGAGAGGTGATTTTCTTTCCACGGGACTAGGCTAGGTAAGAAGCCATACAGGGCCTAAGATGTTATTGTGAAAGTTAAGGTATTTGTCAATCTACCTTTCCTGTCTCACGCCCAAGAAGATTAGTTTTAGGAATATTGGGGGGTGTAACGCTTAACATTACCTGAAATTGAATGAAATTATACAGAATTATTTCCCCAGATGTTCTTAAGGTACATATTTCTTTTAAAGTAGTGGTTCTCAAAGTATGGTCCCTGCTGCAGCAGCATCAGTATCAGCTGGGGATGTGTTAGAAGTGCAAATTATCAGGCCCTACCCCCAGAACTAATTACTCAGAAATTCTGGGATGGGGGAGTGCCACCAATCTAAAATGGAATTTTACAAACCCTCTATGTGTTGCTGATGCATGCTGCATGTTGTCCTCAGACATCCTTAATAAATGTAGCTAAAAACTTAAAGGTGATGCTGGTCTAAGAAGCCCTTTAAAATCCTAAAGAAGTAAAGCTAAAGACTGGATGCTAAGGAAAAGGACAACTGAAGAAAATGGACTGGACAGGGACCTGAATAGCAGCTAAAAGAGCCTTCTGCAAGGGTAACAGGCAATGGGTGGAAGCGGTTTTTAGACTCTGGGCAGCACCTCGGGCAAAAGCAAGCCTCATGAGAGATACTCAAGCAGCAGCAGCAGCAGCAGCAGCAGCATGGTTGTTGTCACAGTGGTTGTCATCATCATCAACATCACCACCACCACCACCACCATCATCATCATCATCATCATCAGCATCACCATCACCAGCATCATCCTATTGGGTGAGAACTCATGATCTCCAGACACTGGGCTAGGGGCTTACATAATCATGTAATTTAATCCTTACAATTCATTAAGGAGGGTTTAAAATTTTAATTTTATCTCTATTTTACATAGGACAAAACTGAGCCTTAGAGAAATCAAGTGGTTTACCCCAAAATTTATTTAAGTAGCAAGAAGGAAAACCGAGATTTGAAGCCTGCTTTCTTAACTGCTATTCTTTAGTAATATCTCACAGCATCTTTGAGGTAAAGGTGGCCTCACCAATGGGCAAAGAAAAAGAATACAGTATTTATTTAATGACTAGTTAAGTGGGAGGTGCAGAAACCATGTATGGTGAGCAAGGAAGAACTTGAAAAAGTCAAAAGACCCTTATATTCTGAAGAAAGGTGCTGTGGAATTGGAGGAAAAAAGAATAGCAGCATCATTGATGTGGTGAAAACATGTAGAGTTGAGGCACAGAGTAGGAAGCAGTGTGAACAAGCAGCATGAAGGGGTGGACCAACTGACATAATCACAAAGTTGACTGTCCTAAGGGGAAGCAAATCAGCCACCTGGCATGAAATATCAAATGCCAGCATTGTCCAAAAAATCCCCCTTCATAACTCAGGCTTAAGGAGGAGACAACCTTTCTTTATTGACCTTCCAAGAACAAGCTTTGTTGCTCATTTTTCTTTTAAAGCAATATGGTTAAAAAGAAAACACTATAATATCTTGAATCAAACAGATATGGGTTTGAAACTCTTTCCTAAGCCAACAGGCAGCCTTGGAAAGCTCCTTATGATTTCTGAACTTCTAGCTTTTTCATATTTACAATAAAGTTATTAATACCCACTTAATAATAATATTATTAGAATCAAACGAGATAATAAATGAACAGTACCTGGTATTTTATAGGTCCTTCTCCATCCCTTAATATTTAGTTAAATTTAATAACTTAATATTAAGTTAAATTTAAGTTAATTCCACTTGTGCTGACATGGTATGAAGGTATAAGCAGTATGATCTAACCTAGTTCTAGCTCTAACTCTCAAGATGGCTGTGTTTGTAGCTATAAAAGTACATACATGGATAAGAAAAAAGGAGGAAGGGCTTTGGGCATTTGGCGCTAAGAGCTCAGACAAATATAAATCTGGTAGCTCTTAAAAAGTCAGAGCAAAAAAATTTCCATTCCAGTAGAAAGTGCTGCAAATTTGATTCCTGGTCTGCTTGGCTCCAAACTACTCCCTGAACTCTCTGTGTGATCTGTAGCCACTAACCTAAATCTAATTAACTTCTGTTTCCTCATCTAGAAACCAAGGAATGTAATACTCAGATTGCCCAGTGTTATTCCATATAGGACAATACACATTCTCTAGTTGTGGTCTCTAGTAGCTTTCCAATAATATTAAAGGCTGTGAAGGTAAGGGGCCTTAAGTAAACTAGTTATCTCCCTTCCCTCTGCCATTAAATGAGATAGAACTTCTTTTGTTTTGAGGTGTGTGTGCGTGTGTGAATGTGTGTGTGTGTGTGCTTGTGTTTTGAGGGAGCTGATAAATTAACCTATTTACATATGTACACATCAGTAGTTATATTTACACCCTTAAATGGGCTGCCTGAGATCCAAACCCTGGTGTCTCTTGTTAAGAAACTCAAGTGCTCTCCACTAAACTACAAGGAAAGCATTCTATGCTTTGACTGTGATAGGAACTTTGCAAGTCAGTAGACATGCCTTTTTTTTTTTTTTTTTTTTTTTTTTTTTTTTTTTTTTTTTTGTGGTACGCGGGCCTCTCCCGTTGCGGAGCACAGGCTCCGGACGCACAGGCTCAGCGGCCATGGCTCACGGGCCCAGCCGCTCCGCGGCATGTGGGATCTTCCTGGACTGGGGCACGAACCCGTGTCCCCTGCATCGGCAGGCGGACTCTCAACCACTGCGCCACCAGGGAAGCCCTAGACATGCCTTTTACAAGCAATAAAATGAAGCTGTCAGCCATTGCAAATGGACCAAGATAGCAGTCACATGACTAAACCGCCACTGCACCAGGCAGTCTCTGATGTATTTTACTCCAGTTTCCATTAGCAGAGAGGCTGCCTAAAATCATAATAAGGACACAGACACCCTAAAACACCACCAGACGTGGACCTGCCCACCATAAAGACAAGATCCAGACTCATCCACCAGAACACAGGCACTAGTCCCCTCCACCAGGAAGCCTACACAACCCACTGAACCAACCTTAGCCACTGGGGACAGACTCCAAAAACAACGGGAACTACGAACCTGCAGCCTGCGAAAAGGAGACCCTAAACACAGTAAGTTAAGCAAAATGAGAAGACAGAGAAACACACAGCAGGTGAAGGAGCAAGGTAAAAACCCACCAGACCTAACAAATGAAGAGGAAGTAGGCAGTCTACCTGAAAAAGAATTCAGAATAATGATAGTAAGGATGATCCAAAATCTTGGAAATAGAATGGAGAAAATACAAGAAACGTTTAACAAGGGCCTAGAAGAACTAAAGAGCAAACAAACAGTTTCAATCTATTAATCAGAGGAGCTGGGAGAGCAATGATTTAAATGCTGCAATAATCAATTCCGTAACACATTAATAGAAGCTACAGTCAAACTTTGCCATACAACTGACTGCATTGGAATCTTGACAGAAGCCCTAGGGCCATGCCTAATTTGCATTAAATTTACATAAAATTGTAAATCAAGAATACATTAACACAGCTCTAATATTTGTTAGTGCTGAGATCCTTCCTGATAGATGGATTGAAACTGCTAGTAGTTTGACTCCACTTGCAATAAAACTGTGCAGCTGATCAGCTTTGTTCTCATTCTGCTATTATGGGGAAAGGGACCCAAGAGAGCTATAGTTTGGGGGCATGCATATGCCATTTAGGATTTTCATCCTGTAAAACCATGACTCAGATGTGCCCTTGGAAACCCCAATCTGGAAGCAGATTATCCCTGATGACTTTGCAGATCCCCGTCACTGCACTTGCTCACAAATAACTTGCCATTAAATGGAGATACAAACTACAAAGAAAGCTAGTCAGCTGAAAGGATGTCAAGGCCTCTGGAAATTTTTATTTTTCCAAATAACATTTACCATCATTAAAACAGATAATTAGGGCCTCCCTGGTGGCGCAAGTGGTTGAGAGTCCGCCTGCCGATGCAGGGGATACGGGTTCGTGCCCCGGTCTGGGAGGATCCCATATGCCGCGGAGCGGCTGGGCCCGTGAGCCATGGCCGCTGAGCCTGCGCGTCCGGAGCCTGCGCGTCCGGAGCCTGTGCTCCGCAACGGGGAAGGCCACAACAGTGAGAGGCCCGCATACCGCAAAAAAAAAAAAAGCAAAAAAAAAAAAAAAAAAAACAGATAATTAGTGATATTCTTTAGACTGAGGACAGATAAAAATCAAATCTTCAGCAAAAGCATCCAGTACCTAACAGTATAATAAAGTGGACTTCACATGGTTTTGAGCAGTCTGTGTGTTCTTGTGTCCCTGTGGACACAGCTGTGGCCTTTGCTGTGTGTTTTTACACTCAGGGCTAAAAGAAAATATTCTCACCAAGGATATTGGCTCACAGTGGCAAGACTCCTCATTCTATATCCTCCTTAGTTCTCTCATTTAAAGTCTATCCTTTTGGAGAGAAAATACATACTGAAGTGCCATAACGCATTTGGAAGTATTCTTTTACTTCAGAAAGGATCATTCGAGTATTTGTATGTTATGATTATTTTCTGCCTCACCTCTCCTTTACCACATTTTTCTTATTTTGTCTTACCTTGCACGATCAAGTAAACTTGGGAGGTCTTGGGCTCATGTTGTGTCTGCACTGAGCAAGTGTAGGAACCCTCATCGTAGACATCCACCTTCTGGATTCGGAGGCTGTATTCCAGAGAATGGCGTTTCTCCAGCTCAACCCGGGGGTCCAGAGACCACTTGTCATGCCCAGCAAAAATGATGCCAGAACGGTTCAACCAGGCCACTTTCGAGTTCTTATCTTCTACAACACACCTGGTAAAGTAGAATAACAACATTAGAGCCTTAGCCATACATGGATCTGCATTCATTCTCCATGCAATTTGACTCAACAGGGCCAATCAAGAGAAATAATTATGTGCAGGATGAATCCTGGCTATGCCATTTCTTAGAGTCCTAAATACTGTCGCTATTTCTCCTTTAAGATCTAATTACCATCCAATGGATGGATGCCATTATATTATACCCAGTGTGGCAATAAACAATCAGTACGAGTAATGCAGGAAAATAAAGTTAAATGGATACTGACTTCCCACTGGATTATCTTCTTCTTGTCTAGGAGAAGGTCATTCACACAGAACTACATTTGTTTAAATAACTTTGAGAATTAGCCAATTGATAATGTGGCATATTTACTCAGTTTTGAACTGCATTTATTCTTTCATTAGTATTTCCTAAAGGCTTATGTGATGGTAGATTCAAGCTATGCCCCACCGTTGTAGGAATTAGACCGAATTTCAGAACTTGCTTCTGATCCTTCCAAGTTTGGAATGCCCACTCCCAGGAGTGAGAAGCATGTGAGCAGGTCCAAGGGTAAGTAGATAGGAATTGTATCAAGAAAATCAAAGCTAGTATCATCTTGCCTAAGTCTGGTTCCATCTGCTGAGGGCAGTAGGTTGCCTGCTGGCAAGACAGCTTGCTACCAGCATTTCTGGCACAATAGAATGAATTCAATCTTTTATGGTAGATGAAAAAACTAATTTTGTAGTTCTTATTCCAAGAAACATGAAGGACAAAATATTTATTTGAATAACTACTTACTTTAGAAACCTAAAAGGGTTTAACAGAGAAAACCATACTCCTTCAATTCTAGCAAGAATCTGGAAATGGAAAAATCAAGCAAAAAACTTCTCTCTGTATCCCTTTGGCAAGATTTATGTATGCCTCACGGGGAGATTGTCTCAGACCCTGTTCACAGCTGCACAGCCAGCTGCTCAGTACTCTGGGGCATGAGGGATGGACAGAAGGAGCCAGGAGCATGACAGCAGAACAATCAAAACACCAGAAAAACACTGTATTTTCCAAACCAAGTCCAATCCAAGTTTTCTCTCAGGTCTAAACAGTCATGCATGCACAGGAAGTTGATGCATGACCCACGGGTTGACCACTGTAAAGACATAGAGGCCAACTCATCTCTCTTAGAAGAAGGAGAAATGACATTTCTTTTAAAAATACCTCACCCATGGTACAAAAGGCCTCCTTATTCCATTATTTTTGGGTGAATTGAATATCTTAGTAAACATGAGAATTTTATTTAATTACTTGGGTGCCATGATATAAAGGTCTTTCTTTTCTTCTCCACCTATTTCTTTTCAAAAACATAGGTGGATTAAGGTATCATTTAGTATCTCCAATATGTGTTTTTCTACAATGCAGATATTATTGAGATTACTTATGTTTGATAATTTAAAACTCCTCTAAATAGGAAGGCAAAGCTAACTTTACAGATGCTTGCTGCTTCTCTCCAGACTCAATTTTACTTTTCCTCTTCTATTCTTTGGTGGCATCATGTCTCTGTCCTTGGTGGTATTTGTGGCACTTCTCAACTTAGACCCAGTTATGAATGAATTAATAGATTATTTGCTGTCTTCTTCTAGATCATAAATAAAGTTGTTGATGTAGGTCTCCTGTGTTTTTCTTTTCTACTGAGAAAATGGAAATTTCTCTCCGTAAATGATTTTAAGTCTTCTATCACGTTTATCCTTGCATTTTTTTTACCATCTACACAGCACAACACAGCAGTAACTACGTATGCTATTGCACAGAGGTGAACCTTGAATACTGTTTAGCCTGGAATAAGGCTCTAATATGTTCATCCTGAAAAAAATACAATATAACATATTTTACCTAAATAGCCTATATATCAAATAAAGAGAGATTTTGTCTTATTCATTATGGTATCTCCAAACACTAATCTGCTGTAAAATAGACCCTGGTAAATGCCTGTCATATGAACTAACAGTGTCATATATGCAGAAATAGGACATATGGTTACCTATATTCCACTCCCCATCCCAACTCCTTACAGCATCCACTAATGAATTGGGCAAATTTCCTTATCAGTATAAGGTAGAGTTTCTAAGCTGAATCTTTAGGGTCCTTTGGACACTTTAGCAATTTTTGTCTCTGGAAAAGTTGTAATGATCACGTAGATCATTATTCAGAGTTATTCTCTGAGAGAGTTCAGAACTATCTTATGTAAAGAAGCAATTGACTATTTCAGCAAAATTGCCAGACCCATAAAAATGCATGTACCAAAACAATACGTAATGTGGAAATTTTGCTGTGATAATCTACATAACATCTTATTTTACATTGTGTTTTATTCATATTTATTTTTTGTAATTTCTCTTTTACTTCCAAATAAGTGAAAGGTACACTAGAATATATACATACACACATACACTCACACTTTTTACTAACTCAACATAATTAGCCAACTCTAAGCACCAGAGCACAATGTAGTATTTTTCAAAAGGAAACCACTCTTCCAGATATTTAAAGGCTCTTTTTTAAAGTAGTTAATAGTTCAGAGTAAATGTGTTGACTCTGTAAACTAGAAAATAATCTTTCTACAACATGGCTAGAACATTCATACTGAAAAATGAGCACAAAGTCTCACAATTTCAGAATTAATTTAACATTAAAAATGTTTAAATCTTGATTTAAGGTGGCAACTATTTTAAGCCATAAGAAGTGCACATAAGAAAAAAGATGGTCAGAGTCAAAATATAGTCTCAATTACACAAAAGTGTAGCACTTTTGTTTGTTAAATGAAAATAACCAGTCATATAGGGTAGTCACAGATGTCTAGCTATTCGGAAATGAGGAAATGATGATTAAAGGCAGACCCAGGTTCCAGCATGCACTGACTGGCCAATAAGCATCATGAGCTTGCATCTAGAAGGTAAGTGGCTTAAATGTGCATTAGGCATGCCTGTGGAGTCAATGAGAATTCTCATGCCCCACCATCGTAAGATGGTAATGAATTATCCCTCACCCACAATGCTGCTTCAGTACCAGACATTCTAGTTCAAAACTAAATACCTAGTGACTTTATCTTCAAAGTCAGCTTTGGCCAAAGCAGGGAAAGGATAAAGAGATAAATTTTAAAAATCTGTATTGTTATGTGTTGTTTGGATTTAATAGAATGTTTCCTTCAGGAGCTCAGGGTAGGCAAATCATTCCAGGATTTAGAAAGGACAACATGGTAAAGAGAGTCGGTGTTGGTGCCAAGAGGAGAGGGCAGAGAATGACCGTCCACTCTAGGTGGGATTTCTGGCAGACAGCTGAGGACATGGGGATATAATACAAAGTGTCACGTCTCCAGGAAATCTCCTCTGATTAGTGTCCCATCCTTTTACTTTGCTCCTTCTTATGATCCCATTGTACTCCACACTGAATTAGTTATCTTACTTATCTTTCCTCATAAGTTTATTAATGAGAGTGACCCTCAAGAATTCACCCATGGAACCTTAATGGAGCCAACAGCATAACCCACCGTGTACACAGTAGGCACTCACTGAAATGTGGGATAAATCAACTGAATTTAACAAACTACTATTAGATCAATTATCAAATATTTGTTAATTCTCTAATAGGTGCAGGATAGGTGATAACTATTTTAACTTTTCTTAAGTAATGATTAAAATGATCAGACACATAAGGAAAATTTAAAGTGAATTATTGAGTGTGACATTAACATGAAATCAAAGGAGAGAAAAAATTGTTCCCAGTGAAGATAGATCATTCCTGGGAATTAAATAATCTATATCACACACGAAAAACAGTGAAAAGACATGTAAAGCACTAGATAAACATTTAGTGAGTTGCCCACTTTAATCATGAAGCCACAAATATCAGGTGGGTTACTTACCTTAACCATGAACCTATGATTTTTTTAAAAAAAAAAATCAGCTTTAAAAAAATAACAGGAAAGTCAAGCAATCAAATTTCTAACTTCCCTGTTCAGTATGTCTGAATCCATAAAACTGTCACAAAAAATCAATGCACCCATAAAAATCCCAAGCATCGGATCTCGGTGAGTACTTTACACCAAGTATATTATGCACACTTATACAAATAGGTACATTGACAATTCCACTCATACTACATTAAGTCTGGGGATTATGCTTCCAAAGTGATTAATATAATTGGAGGCATAAAAGAAATGCTAAATTTGGTGTGTACCAATAGATAGCTTAATCGCATATTTACTGACAGTATATCCTTGATGTAAGTGATACACATCTAACAGATATTAATCCTGTTCAACTGCTACTAGATACATCTCATTTTTCAGAAGCATTACTGGCCACTAAAAATGGAACAAGTTAGTATTAGAATTTATCCAAACTTTCCTCTGCTTCTTAAGAGTATAATCTGGCATTTATTCATGAATAACAAATAAATACATTTTGCTTAGTTTCTCACCAGCTATCTATCTTCATACTGTTTAATTATAAGGACTGGGGAAAGTGTAACTGGATGGGTGAGAGATTTATTTCTTAAATTAAGAAAGAACAGTTAGATGACTGGTTCTCAACTGGGGGCAATCTGTACTTCCAGATGGTATTTGGCAATATCTGAAGACATTTTTTGAATGTCACAACTGGAAGTGGGAGGTTGCTACTGGCATCTGGTGGGTAGAGGCCAAGGATGCGGCTAAACATCCTACAATGCAAAGGACAGCCCAACAACAAAGATATATCCCATTTAAAATGTTGTCAGGTTTGAAGTTGAAAACCCCGAGTTAGACCTTGGTCTCTTGGTTTAAATATCTGGAAGCATAGGTCAAACATCTACGGTGCAATACTGTTTTTTCATAAGCATATGCTTCTTAATTTATAAGCACTCAATTGCCACCAGTAAAGTCCTTGAATTATAAGTTCATGACACAGACACTACAATGAAGTCTACTGGTACCCTGCTTGTAAGTTAGTTGTTAATGAATCATGCCCCTTTGTTGTGTTTTAGAATCTGAATTATATAACACTATACTCTTGTACATTGTTAATAGTACAGGAGAAAGCTATAACTTAGTTCTTTCCTAAATTAATGCTGGAGAAATCATTTAACCTTAGTGTTTTGGGTTTTTTCCCCATGTATAAAAATGGGTCAGTAATACTTAGGACAAGTAAGGGACAATCAACTCAGTTGGGGCAAATTTGACTTTTTAAGGAAATAATTAGCCTTTATTCATAGAAAAGCTATTTTTTTAAATTAACTTTTACTATTTTTTTCACATTTGTGATTCTCTCTCTTTTGTAAGATGTGGATTGATTCAAGATATGGATGGGAAGGAAGTCTTCAGGAGTGTGTTGACTCGTTATTTTGATGCTTTTTGCTTTATAACTTTAACCCTACAAATAAAACCCTTAGTGAATCAACAAAACTAACATAGACTCATTTTCCTCTAGAAGGAAAGACACTTGGTCTGGAAATTAATGCGGTACATTCCCGGCATTAAAGTGTGGCATCAGGAAATGTTCTAAGCAGAGGATGCAGTAAATTATCAGAAATATCCCAAATTCTCCTGAGTCAAAAGTCATTAGTCTGACTTAATCTTATTATTTTAAGTATAATGAAGTCTAGCAACACATGTGCAAACACATTAAAAAACACTAAATTAGTTAAAAGCCAAATTTAAAGAATTTTGAATTATCAAACATTTTGGATCATCTCTGCTTTATTACCATGTTCTAAGATTAAACTCAGAAAGAAATAAGAGAATTGTGGGGCTTCACTGCTGACCCTTAGGCAGTCCTGCTTCCCTTTCCTGCAAGCAGAAGTTTCAGTTTTCTAGCTGCCTTGCTCCCATCTCTACTTCTTTTCAGACTTGACTTCTGGCTTTGACCATTGCCTGTTCTCTTATACCTGTGCATATCTGCTCTCTTAAACTTGAACTTGTTTAGGTAGAAACTGATCCTAGGTTCATGATGGTTTATTTTCCTAGATTCATCCTGAATTTTAGTCCAATTAACACCATTTAAAAATGAAAGCAACTCTATTATAAGATAATCTCCCCCACCATAGGTCCTTTGTATACATTCATGTACAAGCCCCTGATGCACACATATATATGTACACACAGTAGTGATGGATGTTCAAAACGGCGAGAACACAGAGGTAGTAAGGCACAGGAATCCGATTCATGTGAATCTATTGCTGGTCACTATGATTCACTAATCTGCATAGTATTGATGGCATGTTGGGGTAAAAGACATACACTGTTTAGTTCCTGAAGGTAACTGATTTTGGTTCTGACCTTCAGTCTATTTCCTGTTGGAAAACAAGTAAGTCATTTAGTCTTTCTGTATCTTAGTTTTTTCATAAATAAAATGAGGCTAATGATACTTTCCCCAGCCTCTCAGAACAAATCTTAGCGTAGTTCTATGAATAAAATGACATGATGTACATTGAAACATTTCATAAGATGTAAAACAATATCTATGTTTATACTCTCCCATGGTAGAGTATAGTAGATAAAAAGGAAATAGTCATATACAGGGATGGCTATAAGGAAAATAGTGATTTATTCAAGTCATTCAAAAACTTTATCTCTGTATAGAATGACATTCACTAAATATGTATCAGATCAACCATGTATTTCTTTAAATTCTCAATTTGCATTAGTTATTTGCATGTGCTATACGGACAAAGCACCCTTTCTGCGACTGGGTTACTACCTGTTAGAATAAATTCATCATCTATATGAGCAAAAAAACCAAAAAACAAAAAATCCACAGTGGCAAACAGTAAAGCCAGGACAGTCTATGTCATTCGTGGAGTACTGTGTCATTCGTGGAATAAAACGTACTCCCTAGGGCTTCCCTGGTGACACAGTGGTTGAGAGTCTGCCTGCCGATGCAGGGGACATGGGTTCGTGTCCCGGTCTGGGAAGATCCCACATGCCATGGAGCGGCTGGGCCCGTGAGCCATGGCCGCTGGGCCTGCACATCCAGAGCCTGTGCTCCGCAACGGGAGAGGCCACAACAGTGAGAGGCCAGCGTACTGCAAAAAAAAAAAAAAAAAAAAAAAAAAAGTACTCCCTGGACAGGCTTTTTGTCTCTTATTATCACTAGGCAGCACCTTGTCTAGCTATATATGCATTCTCATATATGCCTATGTATGATGTATGTATTGCTGTACTTTCAGGTTCATATTCTTGAAGGAGCATAAACACATATTCCATGCAGATGGTGCAGGTGAGAGGAGAGGGGCAAGTAGAGGAGGAGCAGAACTACCAAATTAAGAGTTGAGTACATGTCAAAGGTCAATTCTAGGACAATCTGTGCTTCTCTGGTTGCCACATCAACTGTATCATCTCTACATTTACATAGAAAATGAAAAAGAGGAAGACAAAAATTCTGAAAGGAAAATTTGAGACTGGGACCAGGAGAAAACTGATTTCTATCCCAGTCACAGCTGGAGTTCCGATCAGTCCCAGGAATATTTATAAGAGGTTGGAAACAGCTCTTCTAGGTTTTTTTTTTTGTTTTTTTTTTTAACGGTACGCGGGCCTCTCACTGTTGTGGCCTCTCCCATTGCAGATCACAGGCTCTGGATGCGCGGGCTCAGTGGCCGTGGCTCACGGGCCCAGCTGCTCCGCGGCATGTGGGATCTTCCCGGACCGGGACACGAACCCGTATCCCCTGCATCAGCAGGCGGACTCTCAACCACTGCACCACCAGGGAAGCCCTCTTCTAGGTTCTTTTGAAGAATCTTGGTCCCTTTAGAAAATAACTCATCACCCTTATCACACCATAACTCAAGATTCCTCATTTTCTTGTCAGTGGTGGGATGGAAAAGCCATGAGTTCTGCAGTTTAATAGCTTTAGGCAAGTTGCTTAGCGAGAAATGTAGCATGGTGGGTGGTTACAAGTTTAGGCTGATAAGCCAGTTTCCTGCTCTGCATTCTAGCTCCAACACATACTTACTCTGTGATCTTGGGACACTTGCTTAACCTCTCTGGGCCTGGGTTTTCTCATCTGCAAAACGAAAACTTCATTTTCATTCAACTACCCAGTTGTAATGTTTAAATGGGTTAATTTTAAACATATAGAGCAGTGCCTGGCCCTAAATGGGTCCACTATTAATGAAGAGCTTCAGTGTTTTTCTTTAGCAAAACAGGAATAATTACTACTTATCATATGATTGTGATTATTAAACAGACTAAAGTATTAAGAGTACCCAGTGAACTTTGGAAGAGCCTAATAAATTTTTGTGCCCATTACTTTTCATAATTTGAATCTTGGACATTTGTTCTGTAGAAATCCCATTTTGGGGCTAAATTCAGCAATCTCCTGATATTGTTGTTTAATTCAATTTCTTGCTTAATAACAGGTATGTCAAGGGAAACCACCTTTTAGGGGCCTAGGTTCTCTTGTGTCTGGTCCCTCTGGGCAATAGTTGGTCCTCTAAAGCCCATAAGCATGCAATTGAAAGTAGGATAGTGATGCAGCATGTTACAGTGCAGCCGTGTAAACTGAAGCTCTAATGCCATCTCTGGAACATTCTTAGAGGATTTGTGGCATACGTGGGCCTAGGGAGCTCAGGCCTTAAATGCCTCACCACTTGTGATCAGATAGAACCCACACAAGGTTCTCTCTTCAGGGTAGCCTGGACAGAGGACAGCAGCGGGTCCATGCTATACTTTGTGATTTGCTGAGAACTGTTGGGCAGCATCTGGGTTCCTCCTAGATTAGATGAAGCATACTCTATGCTAGGTGGACCACCAGTTGCAAGAACAAGGCTCATTCCTCCTTCTCAGTGCCTGAATGGCAGTTATACTCTCACTGAAGTAGCAAGAATCTACACCCCTTTGCTCTCCTCTGAACTGTGGATTCTCCTCTTTCCTCCCCACTTGGTTGAGTGAGGATGAGAAGTAATTTGAAAGCTTGCTTTTGTTTTGATTCTTGCTATGAGTCTCTGTTTTCTGTGAAAAATCTTTCTCATTTAGGAGAAAAACCTGCCTTTAGGTTGTACCTTTGAAAGAATAAAATTAGTCTTGGGATCCTGGCTCTGATTTCTAGTTAAAAATTTCATTTACTATGCAATTAAAAACAACTCCACAGCTATTTAAAGAAAATGTTGTTGCCTTCTGAGTCATTACAAAGTAAATATAAAAAATATGCTAAGTTCCCAAAGGAAAAAAATGTGCTTTTTACCACAAAGGGTTTACTCTTTGTCTCATTCCATCAGTAAGGAGAAATAAAAGTGCTTACAATAAATTATAATGCACTTAGGATGAACATTCTGGTGTATGAGGCATGGATGGCTATAAAGTCAGGAGACTATTTTCCAGAAGTCTCACTTGAAAAGCCAGCCCCTTACTTTATAGCCTTACCATATACAGCATTCCATAAACATTATCATTGAAGCAGAATCAAGCTATAATATGACTCATCATTACATGCATTTAGATATAATTTGGATCAAATTTATGCCTTCTAAGATATGACAACTGATAGATATAGAATGTATGATATAACAGAGTTAACATATAGTAAGTATGTAAGTAAATAAACAAGTCAATGAGACTGTTTATCAGAGCTACCATTAGAAAAGGGCTCTGCTGTCTACATTGCTTTCACTGGTAGAGGTAGACATAAAAGAAATAAAGGCAGATAAATATAAGGAACAAAACAGGTCTTGACTTCCGGGGAAAATGGCGTTAGAGTAAGACGCGGAGATCACCTTCCTCCCCACAGATACACCAGAAATACATCTACACGTGAAACAACTCCTACAGAACACCTACTAAATGCTGGCAGAAGACCTCAGACCTCCCAAAAGGCAAGAAACTCCCCACATACCTGGGTAGGGCAAAAGAAAAAAGAAAAAAACAGAGACAAAAGGAGAGGGACGGGACCTGCACCAGTGGGAGGGAGCCGTGAAGGAGGAAAGGTTTCCACACAGTAGTAACCCCTTCGTGGGAGGAGACTGCGGGTGGTGGAGGGGGTAAGCTTCGGAGCCGCAGAGGAGAACGCAGCAACAGGGGTGTGGAAGGCAAAGCGGAGAGATTCCTGCACAGAGGATCGGTGCCGACCAGTACTCACCAGCCCGAGAGCCAAGAGGCTTGTCTGCTCGGCCGCCGGGGCAGGCGGGGCTGGGAGCTGAGGCTCGGGCTTCGGTCGGAGAGCAGGGAGAGGACTGGGGCTGGCGGCGTGAACACAGACTGAAGGGGCTAATGCGCCACAGCTAGCCGGGAGGGAGTCCGGAAAAATGTTTGGACCTGCCGAAGAGGCAAGAGACTTTTTCTTCCCACTTTGTTTCCTGGCGCGCAAGGAGAGAGGATTAAGAGCGCTGCTTAAAGGAGCTCCAGAGAGGGGCGCGAGCTGCGGCTGAAAGCGCGGACCCCAGAGACGGGCATGGGACACTGGCGCTGCTGCTGCTGCCGCCGCCAAGAGGCCTGTGTGCGAACGCAGGTCACTGTCCACGCCCCCCTTCCGGGGAGCCTGTGCAGCCCGCCACAGCCGGGGTCCCGGGATCCAGGGACGGCTTCCCCGGGAGAGCGCACGGCGCACTTCGGGCTGGCGCAACGTCACGCTGGCCTCTTCCGCCGCAGGCGCGCCCCGCACTCCGTGCCCCTCCCTTCCCCCGGCCTGAGTCAGCCAGAGTCCCCGAAGTGGCTGCTCCTTTAACCCTGTCCTGTTTGAGCGAAGAACAGATGCCCTCTGGCGACCTACACACAGAGGTGGGGCCAAATCCAAAACTGAGACCTGGGAGCTGTGAGAACAAAGAAGAGAAAGGGAAATCTCTCCCAGCAGCCTCAGAAGCAGCAGATTAAAGCTCCACAATCAACTTGATGTACCCTGCATCTGTGGAATACATGAATAGACAACGAATCATCCCAAATTGAGGAGCCGTGTGGATGAAAGGTTCTTGGTGCTGCAGCCAGGAGTCAGTGCTGTGCCTCTGAGGTGGGAGAGCAAACTTCAGGACACTGGTCCACAAGAGACCTCTGAGCTCCACATACTATCAAATGGCGAAAATCTCTCAGAGATCTCCATCTCAACACCAGCACCCAACTTCACTCAATGACCAGCAAGCTACAGTGCTGGACACCCTATGCCAAACAAAGAGCAAGACAGGAACACAATGCCACCCATTAGCAGAGAGGCTGCCTAAAATCATAATAAGTCCACAGACACCCCAAAACACACCACCAGAAGTGGACCTGCCCACCAGAAAGACAAGATCCAGCCTCATCCACCAAAACACAGGCACTAGTCCCCTCCACCAGGAAGCCTACACAACCCACTGAACCAACCTTAGCCACTGGGGACAGACACCAAAAACAACAGGAACTATGAACCTGCAGCCTGCAAAAAGGAGACCCCAAACACAGTAAGATAAGCAAAATGAGAAGACAGAAAAACACACAGCAGGTGAAGGAGCAAGATAAAAACCCACCAGACCTAACAAATGAAGAGGAAATAGGCAGTCTACCTGAAACAGAATTCAGAATAATGATAGTAAAGATTATCCAAAATCTTGGAAATAGAATAGACAAAATGCAAGAAACAGTTAACAAGGACCTAGAAGAGCTAAAGATGAAACAAGCAATGATGAACAACACAATAAATGAAATTAAAAATACTCTAGATGGGATCAATAGCAGAATAACTGAGGCAGAAGAACAGATAAGTGACGTGGAAGATACAATAGTGGAAATAACTACTGCAGAGCAGAAGAAAGAAAAAACAATGAAAAGAACTGAGGACAGTCTCAGAGACCTCTGGGACAACATTAAAGGCACCAACATTCGAATTATAGGGGTTCCAGAAAAAGAAGAGAAAAAGAAAGGGATGGAGAAAATATTTGAAGAGATTGTAGTTGAAAGCTTCCCTAATATGGGAAAGGAAATGGTTAATCAAGTCCAGGAGGCAAAGAGAGTCCCATACAGGATAAATCCAAGGAGAAATACGCCAAACACATATTAATCAAACTGTCAAAAATTAAATACAAAGAAAACATATTAAAACCAGCAAGGGGGGGCTTCCCTGGTGGCACAGTGGTTGAGAGTCCGCCTGCCAATGCAAGGGACACGGGTTCATGCCCCGGTCTGGGAAGATCCCACATGCCGCTCGGCTGGGCCTGTGAGCCATGGCCTCTGAGCCTGCGCGTCCAGAGCCTGTGCTCCGCAACGGGAGAGGCCACAACAATGAGAGGCCTGCGTATAGCCAAAAAAAAAAAAAAAAGCAGCAAGGGAAAAACAACAAATAACACACAAGGGAATCCCCATAAGGTTAACAGCTGATCTTTCAGCAGAAACTCTGCAAGCCAGAAGGGACTGGCAGGACATATCTAAAGTGATGAAGGAGAAAAACCTGCAACCAAGATTACTCTACCCAGCAAGGATCTCATTCAGATTTGATGGAGAAATTAAAACATTTACAGACAAGCAAAAGCTGAGAGAGTTCAGCACCACCAAACCAGCTTTACAACAAATGCTAAAGGAACTTCTCTAGGCAAGAAACACAACAGAAGGAAAAGACCTACAATAACGAACTCAAAACAATTAAGAAAATGGGATTAGGAACATACCTATCGATAATTACCTTAAATGTAAATGGACTAAATGCTCCCACCAAAAGACACAGATTGGCTGAATGGATACAAAAACAAGACTCATATATATACTGTCTACAAGAGACCCACTACAGACCTAGAGACACATAAAGACTGAAAGTAAGGAGATGGAAAAAGATATTCCATGCAAATGGAAACCAAAAGAAAGCTGGAGTAGCAATTCTCATATCAGACAAAATAGACTTTAAAATAAAGACTACTAGAAGAGACAAAGAAGGACACTACATAATGATCAAGGGATCGATCCAAGAAGAACATATAACAATTGTAAATATTTATGCACCCAACATAGGAGCACCTCAATACATAAGGAAAATACTAACAGCCATAAAAGGGGAAATCAACAGTAACACATTCATAGTAGGGGACTTTAACACCCCACTTTCACCAATGGACAGATCATCCAAAATGAAAATAAATAAGGAAACACAAGCTTTAAATGATACATTAAACAAGATGGACTTAATTGATATTTATAGGACATTCCATCCAAAAACAACAGAATACACATTTTTCTCAAGTGCTCGTGGAACATTCTCCAAGATAGATCATATCTAGGGTCACAAATCAAGCCTTGGTAAATTAAAGAAAATTGAAATTGTATCAAGTATCTTTTCCGACCACAATGCTATGAGACTAGATATCAATTACAGGAAAAGTTCTGTAAAAAACACAAACACATGGAGGCTAAACAATACACTACTTAATAAGGAAGTGATCACTGAAGAAATCAAAGAGGAAATTAAAAAATACCTAGAAACAAATGACAATGGAGACACGACAACCCAAAACCTATGGGATGCAGCAAAAGCAGTTCTAAGGGGGAAGTTTATAGCAATACAATCCCACCTTAAGAAACAGGAAACATTTCGAGTAAACAACCTGACCCTGCACATAAAGCAATTAGAGAAAGAAGAACAAAAAACCCCCAAAGCTAGCAGAAGGAAAGAAATCATAAAGATCAGATCAGAAATAAATGAAAAAGAAATGAAGGAAACGATAGCAAAGATCAACCAAGCTAAAAGCTGGTTCTTTGAGAAGATAAACAAAATTGACAAACCATTAGCCAGACTCATCAAGAAAAGAAGGGAGAAGACTCAAATCAATAGAATTAGAAATGAAAAAGGAGAAGTAACAACTGACACTGCAGAAATACAAAAGATCATGAGAGATTACTACAAGCAACTCTATGCCAATAAAATGGACAACCTGGAAGAAATGGACAAATTCTTAGAAATGCACAACCTGCCAAGACTGACTCAGGAAGAAATAGAAAATATGAATAGACCAATCACAAGCACTGAAATTGAAACTGTGATTAAAAATCTTCCATCAAACAAAAGCCCAGGACCAGATGGCTTCACAGGCGAATTCTATCAAACATTTAGAGAAGAGCTAACACCCATCCTTCTCAAACTCTTCCAAACAATTTCAGAGGAAGGAACACTCCCAAACTCATTCTACGAGGCCACCATCACCTTGATACCAAAACCAGGCAAGGATGTCAAAAGAAAGAAAACTACAGGCCAATATCACTGATGAACATAGATGCAAAAATCCTCAACAAAATACTAGCAAACAGAATTCAACAGCACATTAAAAGGATCATACACCATGATCAAGTGGGGTTTATTCCAGGAATGCAAGGATTCTTCAATATACGCAAATCAATCAATGTGATACACCATATTAACAAGTTGAAGGAGAAAAACCATATGATCATCTCAATAGATGCAGAGAAAGCTTTCAACAAAATTCAACACCCATTTATGATAAAAACCCTGCAGAAAGTAGGCATAGAGGGATCTTTCCTCAACATAATAAAGGCCATATATGACAAACCCACAGCCAACATTGTCCTCAATGGTGAAAAACTGAAACCATTTCCACTAAGATCAGGAACAAGACAAGGTTGCCCACTCTCACCACTCTTATTCAACCTAGTTTTGGAAGTTTTAGCCACAGCAATCAGAGAAGAAAAGGAAATAAAAGGAATCCAAATCGGAAAAGAAGAAGTAAAGCTGTCATTGTTTGCAGATGACATGATACTATACATAGAGAATCCTAAAGATGCTACCGAAAAACTACTAGAGCTAATCAATGAATTTGGTAAAGTAGCAGGTTACAAAATTAATGTACAGAAATCTCTGGCATTCCTGTACACCAATGATGAAAAATCTGAAAATGAAATCAAGAAAACACTCCCATTTACCATTGCAACAAAAAGAATAAAATATCTAGGAATAAACCTACCTAAGGAGACAAAAACCTGTATGCAGAAAATTATAAGACACTGATGAAAGAAATTAAAGATGATACAAACAGATGGAGAGATATACCATGCTCCTGGATTGGAAGAATCAATATTGTGAAAATGACTCTACTACCCAAAGCAATCTACAGATTCAATGCAATCCCTATCAAACTACCACGGGCATTTTTCACAGAACTAGAACAAAAAATTTCAAAATTTGTTTGGAAAAACAAAAGACCCCCAATAGCCAAAGCAATCTTGAGAACGAAAAAAGGAGCTGGAGGAATCAGGCTTCCTGACTTCAGACTATACTACAAAGCTACAGTAATTAAGACAGTGTGGTACTGGCATAAAAACAGAAAGATAGATCAGTGGATCAGGATAGAAAGCCCAGAGATAAACCCACGCACATATGGCCAACTTATCTTTGATAAAGGAGGCAGGAATGTACAGTGGAGAAAGGACAGCCTCTTCAATAAGTGGTGCTGGGAAAACTGGACAGGGACATGTAAAAGTATGAGATGAGATCATTCCCTAACACCATACACAAAAATAAGCTCAAAATGGATTAAAGACTTAAATCTAAGGCCAGAAACTATCAAACTCTTAGAGGAAAACATAGGTAGAACACTCTATGACATAAATCACAGCAAGATCCTTTTGGACCCACCTCCTAGAGAAATGGAAATAAAAACAAAGATAAACACATGGGACCTAATGAAACTTCAAAGCTTTTGCACAGCAAAGGAAACCATAAACAAGACCAAAAGACAACCCTCAGAATGGGAGAAAATATTTGCAAATGAAGCAACTGACAAAGGATTAATCTCCAAAATTTATAAGCAGTTCATGCAGCTCAATAGCAAAAAAATAAACAACCCAATCCAAAAATGGGCAGAAGACTTAAATAGGCATTTCTCCAAAGAAGATATACAGACTGCCAACAAACACATGAAAGAATGCTCAACATCATTAATCATTAGAGAAATGCAAATTAAAACTACAATGAGATATCATCTCACACCAGTCAGAATGGCCATCATCAAGAAATCTAGAAACAATAAATGCTGGAGAGGGTGTGGAGAAAAGGGAACACTCTTGCACTGCTGGTGGGAATGTGAATTGGTACAGCCACTATGGAGAACAGTATGGAGGTTCCTTAAAAAACTACAAATAGAACTACCATATGACCCAGCAATCCCACTACTAGGCATATACCCTGAGAAAACCATAATTCAAAAAGAGACATGTACCAAAATGTTCATTGCAGCTCTATTCACAATAGCCCGGAGCTGGAAACAACCTAAGTGTCCATCATCGGATGAATGGATAAAGAAGATGTGGCACATATATACAATGGAATATTACTCAGCCATAAAAAGAAACGAAACTGAGCTATTTGTAATGAGGTGGATAGACCTAGAGTCTGTCATACAGAGTGAAGTAAGTCAGAAAGAGAAAGACAAATACCGTATGCTAACACATATATATGGAATATAAGAAAAAAAAATGTCATGAAGAACCTAGGGGTAAAACGGGAATAAAGACACAGACCTACTTGAGAATGGACTTGAGGATATGGGGAGGGGGAAGGGTAAGCTTTGACAAAGCAAAAGAGAGTCATGGACATATATACACTACCAAACGTAGGGTAGATAGATAGTGGGAAGCAGCCACATAGCACAGGGGGATCAGCTTGGTGCTTTGTGACTGCCTGGAGGGGAGGGATGGGGAGGGTGGGAGGGAGGGAGATGCATGAGGGAGGGGATGTGGGCACAGATGTATATGTATGACTGATTCACTTTGTTATAAAGCAGAAACTAATAAAAAAAATGGAAAAAAAAAAAGAAAAAAAAAATGACAATGGAGACATGATGACCCAAAACCTATGGGATGCAGCAAAAGCAGTTCTAAGAGGGAAGTTTACAGCAATACAATCCCACCTTAAGGAACAGGAAACATCTCGAATAAACAACCTAAACTTGCACCTAAAGCAATTAGAGAAAGAAGAACAAAAACACCCCAAAGTTAGCAGAAGGAAAGAAATCATAAAAGTCAGATCAGAAATAAATGAAAAAGAAATGAAGGAAACAATAGCAAAGATCAATAAAACTAAAAGCTGGTTCTTTGAGAAGATAAACAAAATTGATAAACCATTAGCCAGACTCATCAAGAAAAAAAGGGAGAAGACTCAAATCAATAGAATTAGAAATGAAGAAGGAGAAGTAACAACTGACACTGCAGAAATACAAAAGATCAGGAGAGATTACTACAAGCCACTCTATGCCAATAAAATGGACAAATTCTTAGATATGCACAACCTGCTGAGACTGAATCAGGAAGAAATAGAAAATTTGAACAGACCAATCACAAGCACTGAAATTGAAACTGTGATTAAAAATCTTCCAACAAACAAAAGCCCAGGACCAGATGGCTTTACAGGCGAATTCTATCAAACATTTAGAGAAGAGCTAACACCTATCCTTCTCAAACTCTTCCAAAATACAGCAGAGGGAGGAACACTCCCAAACTCATTCTGTGAGGACACCATCACCTTGATACCAAAACCAGACAATGATGTCACAAAGAAAGAAAACTACAGGCCAATAACACTGATGAACATAGATGCAAAAATCCTCAACAAAATACTAGCAAACAGAATCCAACAGCACATTAAAAGGATCCTACACCATGATCAAGTGTGGTTTATCCCAGGAATGCAAGGATTCTTCAATATACTCAAATCAATCAATGTGATACACCATATTAACAAATTGAAGGAGAAAAACCATATGATCATCTCAATAGATGCAGAGAAAGCTTTCGACAAAATTCAACACCTATTTATGATAAAAACCCTGCAGAAAGTAGGCATAGAGGGAATTTTCCTCAACATAATAAAGGCCATATATGACAAAAACACAGCCAACACCGTTCTCAATGGTGAAAAACTGAAATCATTTCCACTAAGATCAGGAACAAGACAAGGGTGCCCACTCTCACCACTCTTATTCAACATAGTTTTGGAAGTTTTAGCCACAGCAATCAGAGAAGAAAAGGAAATAAAAGGAATCCAAATCGGAAAAGAAGAAGTAAAGCTGTCACTGTTTGCAGATGACATGATACTATACATAGAGAATCCTAAAGATGCTACCAGAAAACTACTGGAGCTAATCAATGAATTTGGTAAAGTTGCAGGATACAAAATTAATGCACAGAAATCTCTGGCATTCCTATATACTAATGATGAAAAATCTGAAAGTGAAATCAAGAAAACATTCCCATTTACCATTGCAACAAAAGAATAAAATATCTAGGAATAAACCTACCTAAGAGACAAAAGACCTGTATGCAGAAAATTATAAGACACTGAGGAAAGAAATTAAAGATGATACAAATAGATGGAGAGATATACCATGTTCTTGGATTGGAAGAATCAACATTGTGAAAATGACGCTACTACCCAAAGCAATCTACAGATTCAATGCAATCCCTATCAAACTACCACTGGCATTTTTCACAGAACTAGAACAAAAACCTTCACAATTTCTATGGAAACACAAAAGACCCCGAATAGCCAAAGCAATGTTGAGAACGAAAAATGGAGCTGGAGGAATCAGGCTCCCTGACTTCTGACTATACTACAAAGCTACAGTAATCAAGACAGTATGGTACTGGCACAAAAACAGAAGGATAGATCAATGGAACAGGATAGAAAGTCCAGAGATAAACCCATGTACATATGGTCACCTTATCTTTGATAAAGCAGGCAGGAATGTACAGTGGGGAAAGGACAGCCTCTTCAATAAGTGGTGCTGGGAAAACTGGACAGGTACATGTAAAAGTATGAGATTAGATCATTCCCTAACACCATACATAAAAATAAGCTCAAAATGGATTAAAGACCTAAGTGTAAGGCCAGAAACTATCAAACTCTTAGAGGAAAACATAGGCAGAACACTCTATGACATAAATCACAGCAAGATCCTTTTGGACCCACCTCCTAGAGAAATGGAAATAAAGACAAAAATAAACACATGGGACCTAATGAAACTTAAAAGCTTTTGCACAGCAAAGGAAACCATAAACAAGACCAAAAGAGAACCCTCAGAATGGGAGAAAATATTTGCAAATGAAGCAACTGACAAAGGATTAATCTCCAAAATTTATAAGCAGCTCATGCAGCTCAATAGCAAAAAAACAAACAACCCAATCCAAAAATGGGCAAAAGAACTAAACAGACATTTCTCCACAGAAGATATACAGACTGCCAACAAACACATGAAAGAATGCTCAACATCTTTAATCATTAGAGAAATGCAAATCAAAACTACAATGAGATATCATCTCACACCAGTCAGAATGGCCATCATCAAGAAATCTAGAAACAATAAATGCTGGAGAGGGTGTGGGAAAAAGGGAACACTCTTGCACTGCTGGTGGGAATGTGAATTGGTACAGCCACTATGGAGAACGGTATGGAGGTTCCTTAAAAAACTACAAATAGAACTACCATATGACCCAGCAATTCCACTACTGGGCATATACCCTGAGAAAACCATAATTCAAAAAGAGTCATGTACCAACATGTTCTTTGCAGCCCTATTTACAATAGCCCGGAGATGGAAACAACCTAGGTGTCCATCGTCGGATGAATGGATAAAGAAGATGTGGCACATATATACAATGGAATATTACTCAGCCATAAAAAGAAATGAAACTGAGCTATTTGTAATGAGGTGGATAGACCTAGAGTCTGTCATACAGAGTGAAGTAAGTCAGAAAGAGAAAGACAAATACCGTATGCTAACACATATATATGGAATTTAAGAAGAAAAAAAAATGTCATGAAAAACCTAGGGGTAAGACAGGAATAAAGACACAGACCTACTAGAAAATGGACTTGAGGATATGGGGAGGGGGAAGGGTAAGCTGTGACAAAGTGAAAGAGTGGCATGGACATATATACACTACCAAACGTAAGGTAGATAGCTAGTGGGAAGCAGCCGCATAGCACAGGGAGATCAGCTCGGTTCTTTGTGACCGCCTGGAGGGGTGGGATATGGAGGGTGGGAGGGAGGGAGATGCATGAGGGAGGGGATGTGGGAACAGATGTATATGTATGACTGATTCACTTTGTTATAAAGCAGAAACTAATAAAAAAAATAGAAAAAAAAATGTCATGAAAAACCTAGGGGTAAGACAGGAATAAAGACACAGACCTACTAGAAAATGGACTTGAGGATATGGGGAGGGGGAAGGGTAAGCTGTGACAAAGCGGAAGAGAGGCATGGACATATATACACTACCAAAAGTAAGGTAGATAGCTAGTGGGAAGCAGCCACATAGCACAGGGGGATCAGCTTGGTGCTTTGTGATCGCCTGGAGGGGTGGGATGGGGAGGGTGGGAGGGAGGCACGGGGGGGAGGGGATGTGGGAACATATGCATATGTGTGGCTGATTCACTTTGTTATGGAGCGGAGGCTAGAACACCATTGTAGAGCAATTATACTCCAATAAAGTTGTAAAAAAAAAAAAAAGAGTGAAACAACACCATGGCTTCTTAATCTTTGAATTCTATTGACGTACAAAGTGCCTGACACATAAAATCTCTCAATAGTCATTCAACAGATGAATGAATATTACCAAGAATCTTTCTCCTCTCATCTCACATTCCTAGAGATGTCTTCTTCCTAATACAATCTTGAACATGGAAGAATCTTACTATTCCCCATGGTTCTGAAAGAGGAAAAAGGAGGCAGGATGAGGCCCTTTTGTCTTTTCTAAATCAGCCATCTGATTTCCCTTCATTTGCTGCTACTGCTTTCTCTGCCTCTCTTTGCCTGGAGGAGATGATAATATCTTTTCAATGATATGTCTATGATACACTATAATAGATATATAAATACAAAATTCTTAAAAATAAAAAAAACACATAGTAGAAACTTTGTAACTCAAATAATTTCTGAAAATATGCTGCAGAGTGAAAACATAAGATGTTTTGAAATATAACAGTGGCTCGCCTCTTGTCCAGTGAGTATGAACCTTGATATTACCTTGTTGGTGTTTCCTGTCCTAACGTGCATAGTTAAGCATGCAAATGAACATTTTTAATCCATATGCAGACGTTGCACTGAGAACTAACTACCTTCAGTGACATAACCTAATCTCTGTGAGTTTATAGAGGGTCTGTGACTGAGTAATAACCAGTTTTCTCACTGTTTATGTCAAGTGAAGTAGATTAATTTGATCTCATAGAACTTTAAATTTTTTTCTATCCCTACTATACTTTACAGTGAAATTAGCAATTTTTTTGTTTCCTTCAAGATAATATGTCCAAGAAGATAACCAGAGAGGGTGATAAAGAGGTATATAGAATGGAATTTTCTTCACTGATCCTTTATTGCCTGGGAGGCCATTGAATTTACATTCTAGAGTCTTCCAGTCAATAGGGGGCAATGTTGCTATTCATCTAAAACTATGTTCATTCTTTAATATTGGTAAATTTTGTCCCACATTTCTTTTCTCTGATTTACAAGATATAATATTTTCATTCTGGATGTCAATATCCAAATTAGCAATCAGGATCAATCAAAGCTTCCCAAAAATACAGAACGAGAGAAGGATAAGCTTTAACAAAAATTTTTAAATGATTTAGAACTGAGCTTATCTCAGTCAAATGGATAACAATATATTACTGCTTCTTATATCTTGCTCTTTCTTATCCTCTAAGGAGAAATTTCCTAAAGTTCCTCTTCTCTTACCCTCAATCACAGTATTTTCCAAAAGCACTCTACTAAAGCAAGTAACTACTATAGCTCATGAAGATATGGTCTTGTATTCAAACTTCAGGAACAGTGGTGTGGATGGCTTTCTTCGGAAGTGGAATAGTTAGTCTCTTTACTGTCTTAAGCATTATATTTATCCTGTCTTGAGACTAGAATGTAGTAATCTCATAGGCATGGTATAAATAATTTATTTTTGTTCATATTTTCTGTGTCACTTCCTCTCATTCCATCTTTTTGTCTGTCACACTCTTTGCATTGAGAACGTGAATCAATCCAAGGAAACAGCTTATTTATATGTCCTTCCTTTTTGCTCTAATGTAATGTGAGTCCCTTAATCTTTATGAGCATTCTTCTATCTGGATACGCCCTAGTGCCATGTCACACGATGCTTCACGTTAAAATTATACCTCTGCTAGACGATAAAATTAAGGAAGTGAGAGTCTCTAATTTCTTTGTTCTAAGTATATCAGTGCAGAAATGATTTGAGTGCATGAAAAGCCTGCAGGCATTTAATAAAAAGTTATCTAACAGTAAAGGTAATCTCAGATACATGATTTCCTATGGATCACTCTACCTCTGTATAACACCTGAATCACAGATACTGTGATCGAGGGTAACAATACAGGAACTTTAGAAAATCTGCCATTAGAGGCCAGAATCTGAGCACATGAGGGCAAAGAATGTATCGTTCATTAAGTAAATGCTTCCTCTAAGTGAGTCTAAGTTGATTTCTTTCTCAGTCACTGAGTTCTACAAAGGGCTTCTGTGGTCCCCACAGAACTCAATGTGAGCACTGGCCAGTAAATCCAATCTCATCATTTCAAACCCTTTGGCAGTTTTCACTTACAGATTTCTCCTTATCATGAGCTCTTAGCTGCAACAAAATGGCAAGAGAAAAATAAAGTAAGATCAAAAGATACATATTCAATGCAAAATAGCTCAGCCTGTTAGCCTGAAGCAACAAATAAGTGAAGAACATTCTCCACTGTGTAGTAAAGTGTGTTTCTGGGAGGCTAATGTTACATGCAAATCTGCCGGAGGCAACGTTAAAAAAAATGAAAAACAAAACAAAAGAACTCAACAAGTCAACAAGAGCAAACCAGACCTGCATTTTTTGTTTTTCCACACGGCTCATCTAGTCTTCATCCATCATGTAGGAAAGCTCATATTATTTTACAAGGAAGCTTAGACGAGATTAACACTCTTACATAAGCTATTAATCCCTCCTATTATATTATTTTGGCCTAAATCCTTCATTTTTAAACAGCATAGAAGGTCTGATACCGGGGTTGCACAGGACAAAGATAATGTAGAAAATAAGTTTGTTATAGTCCTTTGCAGACCACCGTCAAGTGAACTACTAAATACTCCTCTAAAATGGGAAAACACAATTAACTCTGTTGTGTTACTCTACAGTACCAAGCCTCTTCATCCTACCTCTCCAGCAGGTAGGGTGTGAGAGCAGGCCAAAAATCTCCCCAAAAGACCTTATAGCTAGCTATACCATTCCTTCTCAATGTCAGATGAAAAGCTATTAAGAAAATACTATAGGCCAGACTCATTCTTGCCTTAACAAACACACTTTTACTTGCCGTCCTCATAAAACATTACTTACAGCCGTAATGGGAGCTTAGCTATAGAAGAGCTGTTATGTGGTGGCCCAGGTGCTTTCAGAGCAGATTCCATGTTAGAAAGAGGGCGGGAAAAGTCTTGAACATGAGCAGGCACAGATCTAGAAGAACCATTTCTTTTCTAGAAGACTTTTGAACGTTTGACTGGGGGGTGGGATAGTAAGCAAGTTGAAAGCATTTACAGGGCTCTTTGCTAAGGAAGAGAAATTTTTCAATTTAACTGGGGAAAACATTTTTTTGGCCTCAGCTGGTGATACCCTGTACAGGGTAAAGGAAAAGTATTGCCAGCCTATCCTCTGAGACTCTGTCCCAGCCACAGTAGAAGCATGATGTGAGAGGACTAACTGCCACAATGCCCTCCCAGCTTCTCATGCAGTCTACTAACTGCCAGACACATCCCTTTCAACAGAAACAGTTCTGGAGCTGACTGTAGGATAGTTGGCTGTGGACTGCTGTATAGCCAAGCAGGCATCGTCACTGAGAAATGGTAGCACAGGTAGTAACTGTCTTCCTTTGATCAATATGACGTTTTATTACCTCTGATTGGTGCCTAACAGGAGGCAATACCTGGTACTTGTGGGTTCATGAATTTGTACTGAGATAGGAGTTAATTCTTCATTTTCATCAATGCCATTAGAGCATTCAAAGTTTATTTAGAATCACTTAATAAAATGTTGATTTCAAAATGTCCCTGCTTGGAAGCTTGTAGCTGTAATACCCTAGGTGAAAGTAGATTCTCACAAAGTGATACAGCTTATGATCTTAGTATCAATAGTTCGTTCTTCTTTTCCCTTCCTTCTCCCCCCACTTCAACATCATTTTTTTTTGCCAAAGGTTATGAAAATTTTATTTAGCGTGTTATTTGCAAGACTATCTGTTTCCTTTCTGTTTCATTAATTCTGCTAATTTTCAACTAATTTGGGTAATGACATTCACTCGGTTTTTTACTACTCTTCTGATAAGAGTTTTCTAATGGAAGAGATATACTGGCTGGCTGTGTTTTCAGTGAAGTTGAGGTGGTCTCTGTAATGAATGTTGGTGCAGAATCAAGGGGACTCTAGCAATAAGTTGGCAGCTTATAAAAGCTACTCTACTTCTGCAACTTGCACGGAATTTTCAGAGGCAAAGACAGGGAGAGGAGTAGAGGGTTTAGATAGCATAAGACAGCTTCTCCTCCAGTCTGTGAAAGATAATTACTCAGTGGGACTTATCTGGACAGAAGCCATGTGCTCATGATGAGGCCTGCTTCTTGCAGGAATAAGGCTTCCCTACCCGGATAACAAAACAGAAAGTTGCATTCTAACATGGACTGCTGAATAGTTAGGACAGAGAAATTGGAGGATTATGAATGCTTTTAACAATGGAGTTCAAGATCAGGATAGTGATATCCTGTAGAAATGTAGATCCTGGAACCATAACTGATCAAAACCAATCACTCTTTTAGTGACAGAGCGTATGCAAATATGGGCAACTTAACAAAGGACTCAAATGTATGATGGAGGGCGGAATAGGAGAGAAGAACAGAATTCAGCCTGACTACATAGTCTAAAATAGCTAGCACATCCTTTCCTTAGAACTCAGAGCAGGGGCATGGGATGGGCAGTGAGCAGCCAGATGACTGTAATAGGAAAAGTAATAAAAGATCTAGGAATTAGAATGGCTCACAGTCTGAGAAACAATCACCATTTTACAATTAAATGTTATAATCCCCACTCAATTTTTTAGTATTTTAATAGATGAATCTTTTGATCCATAGGTCATAATATCTTAAAGTTTTTAGAAACATTGGAATCAGCCTAGGAAGTTTGCAATTAGAAAGGCTGGATCCGGGCCATCCAAAAGGCAGGTTTGGGAACTCCTGGGAATTATTAGTAATTAGAGAAGGAAGGCAGGAGACAGTCTGATTTGACAAGGGAACCATCAGAGGAGTTACCTATGCTGTCTCTCCAGGGAATCCAACCCCCTGGGCTAACCGACCCCAGGATATTTACATCATCTACATCTGTATTTCTCTTCTACTCCACACAGGCCATTTCAATAACAGAACTATACAATCTATTGTATTTACGGATAACTGATTCAAGTGAAATGTTCTTTATACTTTTTAGTCAATCATTACGTAAACACTGTCATGCCTTTAGCTTTTGATATTTTAAATCAGAGTTTCAGTGTTATATATTCATCCTGGTAATTCTGTGGCTCTGAGAAAAGATTCTGAAATAGTTTCCTAACAACTAATGAGTTCAAGTTTCTGGAATTTCAGTGTTCAGATGCCTTTGTGTGTGTGTGTGTGTGTGTGTGTGTGTGTGTACTCAGGCAGATGAAAAAATTAGAATTATATCTACAACAAATAATAAGAAAAACATGAGAGAGAGAGAGTGTGTGTGAGGCAGAGAGAAAGATGCACACACAAACTCAGTGTGATACAGTGTAAGAAACAGTGGAGAGAGACAGGTGCTGCAAAGCAACTGTTAGAGAGTCAGATAAAAATGCTGATGTGAAAAGTCAAAGGAAATTCTAGTTTAGGTATTCAGAATGAACAGAAGTAGAAGATATATAAAAGTAGAAAATATATAAAAGAAATGAAAATTTTGTATTCAGAAATGTTAAGTCACGCTCTCTCTTTTCATCTCAAGTCCCACCCTACCCACCCACCTCTTCCCTGTAAAACAGCAAACTTCAAAGATCAATAAATGATGTTGGGTAGAAAAGTCTAGAAATTTAGAAGTATCAGTAGTTTCACTGTATGTTTTATGATTATAAACAACACTTGTTTGGCATCAAAAGTCCAGAAAAAAACAGTAAAGTATGGATAAAATAAAAACAATCAGAATATTAACAATACTTTATTCTGGTGATTTATATTTAAAGTCAAAGTCAGAGTCACACTTCTGTTTAATTGGAATCACACTGAGCTTACATTTTATATATTTATACACTTACATAAATGTATATATTCTTGAACTCTGCTTTTAAAAATTATTATATTAGACAAGTAGTGCATGTTAATCACTGAATAATATAATTTCCCTCTTAGCTACCTACCAAATAGCTCTTGAAGGTGTTCCCATAAAGTAGAAACTCTCTACAACACATTGGCTATAATAATTTATGCAAGTTATTTCAACTCTCCAAGTCTCAGTATCCCCATTAGATTGTTTTGGGGGCTTAACAGAGCATTACATGTAAAGACCTTAGAGTAGAAATAGAAAACAATCAATAATTGTTACATGTTATTGTTATGTTGTCATTGTTGTTATTATCATTTTTATTGCTATTATTATATTTACTAATCACAAAAATGGAATGAAGAAGGATGGGATATAAGACTTTTTTTTTTCCTGAATCAAGTGAGTCAATAATTGCAAGATACAGGGATCAATGAGGAGAGTCCCAGGAATATCCACTCTGAAGAAAACACTGATTGAGGTGTAACTTACTGAGCTGACTTTTTAAATAAGAAAGACAATATTAGAAGACCACATTGAAAATGCTGAACTTTGTCTAAGCCCTGTGCTCCCAGAAAGCAAGAATGATTAGGAAATCCCCACCCCCGACCTTTGTGTTCCAGGCAATGGCTAACCACAAGGGAACCCTGGGTCCTCACATCTTAGGAGGTAAGGTTCATCTCCATCCTTCCTCATGACTTCCGTAAGGCTCTGATGAGTCCCTGTTCCCATAAAACCCTGACTCCCTTCCCTTTTCTGATTGCAGTAGTCTGAATACTATTTTCTGTTAATTGTCGAGTTTCTTTTTTCTTTCACATGTGTCACAAAGTTCTCCATGCTGGGTTACCTTTTGGAAGAATGAGCTAGGAGCAGTGCCCAGAGCAATCTTGGACAGTCCATGGGATGGCAGAAAGAAGGTAGAAAGGGAAGTTTTTTGCTTTTTGGTTTTTTTTTTTTTTTTGCGGCACGCGGGCCTCTCACTGTTGTGGCCTCTCCCGTTGCGGAGCACAGGCTCCGGACACGCAGGCTCAGCGGCCATGGCTCACGGCCCCAGCTGCCTCGTGGCATGTGGGATCCTCCCGGACCCGGACCGGGGCACGAACCCGCGTCCCCTGCATCGGCAGGTGGACCCTCAACCACTGTGCCACCAGGGAAGCCCGAAAGGGAAGTTTTTATTCCTATTTGGATGTGAGTCTGTTCATTACACTATCCCTCATTTCACAAAATATATGCATTCCAGAAATGCATTTTTTTTCTAGTGCCTTAGGGACTGCTATTAGAAAACCAGAGATCCCTGGGAATCATAAAATCCTGAGATGTAATAAAATCAGACACTTAAGAAAGCAGCAGTTTCACTTTTTACACTCATGTATTTAAGGGAAATAGCTCTGATTTTATAAAACACTAACAGTAATCTCAACATTTATAATCTTATGATACCCACCAAATAAGTCACACAATGAAAATACTGAAAGTGAACCCCTCAGGTAGATTTCAGACTCCAATGGTCTGCCTTCACTTGGGATTTTTCCTCCAGGTGGATCATAAAATTGGGAATTTGGCATTCTTTATGTATTCAGCTTCGTCATTATGTCAGTGGGGTGCAAGAGTCCCTACATTTTATTATGTTTTCCTTTTATTTTATGCCACTGGGTTAACAGTTGAGAATCACCACTTTTAGTGTCTAGAACAACTTGCAAATGTAGATGCTTTTCAATAGTATTTTATGAAGTGGAAGGAATTGTTTTGCTTATTATCCATCTCTTTATAATTGTTTGCAGGTTTTGAAGATTTCTGGAAACACTTTAACTGGAATGTTTAATCTAGCTCAGATTTCATAAACTGATACAATGAAAACAATATGGCTTGCATTTGGGAGACTTATTTTTCCTTAAAATAAGCCAATACATTTATGTTAGTTTTAATAGAGCCTGAACAGGAAGCAAAACCAGAAGTACCCAATAAATTGCTTTTAAGCCAATATTGTTGAACACTTACTCTGTGCCAGGCACTGCTCAAATATATTTATATGTGTTACTAGATTTAATTCCTACAATCTTTGTAAGACAGGTACTCTTGATTATCCCCATTGTACAGAAAAGGAAAATGGTCACAGATAGGTCAACTACGTTGCTCAAGGAATCTTAGTTAATAAATGGTGCTGGGAATGGTATCTAGTCCATTCTAAACTGTTCGCTTTCTACATTTGTTGCAGGGCTATAATCCTGTTACCTCTCTTTGCCTCTGTCCTGGGTTCAGACTCTATTTTCTCTAGTCCATATTTTTCTCTTTTTCTGTTTAGGTATTTTTTGTGGAAAACATCCTCTAGTAGCTTTTTGATTAAGATACGGAACATGTAAACTACTTTATGAATTTTATGTCTGTGCACCAAATGTGAGTGTTAAAAAAAACTCAGCTTTATTGAGTAGAGAGCTCTAGATCAGAAACCATTTTCCTCCAGAATTCTGGATATTTCCCATTGAATTCTAAATCCCAATTTTGCTATTGAGAACTCCAAAATCACTTTGATATCTTATCCTTTGAATGTGACTTGCTTTTCCATTCTTTTCCCTACTTGGGTATTTATTGGTTCTTCTCTGTCCCAATGTTCTGAAAGTTCAAGCTGAAGTTCCTTGGGGTGGGTCTACTTTCTTCCATCGTGCTTTCAATCCTTTCAATCTGAAAACTCATATCCTTCAGCTCAGAGAATTTTTATTGAACTGTTTCATTGATGATTTCCTCCCTTCCTTTTTCTCTACTTTCTTTTTCTGTATTACTACTATTTGGATAATAGGTCTCCTGGACTGGGCCTGTAATGTAATCTTTTTTTTCCCCTTTTATTTCCCATCTTGTCGTCTTTTGCCTACACTTCCTGTGTGATTCTTCTCAGCTATGAATGTCAATACATCTATTGAGTTTTTCATTTCTACCAACATGTTTTAAATTTCCAAGACCTCTTGTGTATGGGTGCAATACCTACTCTTAGTTAAGAATATTAATAATATTTAAAAGTTTTCTCCTGTTCAAATCCTCTCTCTTGGGCTTCCCTGGTGGCGCAGTGGTTGAGAGTCTGCCTGCCAATGCAGGGGACACAGGTTGGTCTGGGAAGATCCCACATGCCGTGGAGCAGCTAGGCCCGTGAGCCATGGCCGCTGAGCCTGCGCGTCCGGAGCCTGTGCTCCGCAGTGGGAGAGGCCACAACAGTGAGAGGCCCGCATGCCGCAAAAAAAAAAAAAAAAAAAAAAAATCCTCTCTCTTTTCCTCAAGTTGCCTTATCTGTTTGTTTCTTTTGGTTTCTCTCTTTGGTGTTAGAGGCATTCCTTAGTTATCTGGTAATCTTCATATGCTATTTATATTTAAAATGAATAATACGATGTAGTAAGTTCTTGGAAGACTCTCTCTCTCTCTCTCTCTCTCTCTCTCTCTCTCTCTCTCTCGGAGCCCTGTCAGAAGTCTGATTACCATGAGGCTGCAATGCTGCAGAGTCCATGTATATGTACTGTGGCCAAGAATTCTAGCTGAGCCCGCCCTTCCAGTCTAGCTGTCAAGGTGCCAGATGAATGAGTGGAGCTCGCCTGAGCCCTCCAGACCAGCTCAGTTGTGGGCATGGAGCAATCTTAGTCAACACCTCATGAAACAGAAGAATCACTTAGTCAAGCCCTGGCCAAATTCCTGGATCTTGAGATATGACAAAGTGATTGTTGTTTTAAGACACTAAGATTTGGATAATTTTTATACAGCAAGGGATAATCAAAACATTAGATACATATGGACTAACAAGGAAGGTGATATCTAAAATACTGGTGAGTTAAAATGAATGCAATTTGAATGATAACTTAAAAAATGGTGATTGGAGATTCTGCGTGTGTGAATGGGACTCTTTGACTGAAGATTTATGGCAGGGTGATCTGGCTGTGCTGTTCCTCCAGACACAGTCTATTTTCCCCTGATACTTATTTACTTATTTAGCTATTATTTTTAAAATAAGCTTTATGTTTTTAGAGCAGTTTTATAATTATAGAAAAATTACAAAGTCAGCATAGACTTGCCATGAACTCCACACCAGTACCCCCCTGTTATTAACATATTACATTAGTATGGTACATTTGTCACAATTAATGGGATAATATTAACATATTATTATTATTAACCAAAGTCTATACATTATTCATAGTTTCTTATGTTTTGCCTAATATCCTTTTTCTCTTCCAGATCGCACGCAGGATACCACATTAGCTGTCATGTCTCTTTAGGTTCCCCTTGGCTGTGACATTTTCCCAGACTTTCCTTGTTTTCAATGTTTTTGATAGTTTTGAGGAATATTAGGTATTTTGTAGAATATCCCTCTATTGGAATTTGTCTGATGCTTTTCTCCTGATTAGACTGGAGTTATGGGTTTTGGAGAGGAAACCATGGCTGTAAAGTGCCATTTTTATAACCCTGTACTAAGAAGGGTACATATGTCAACACTGACTTGTCACTGTTAACACTGACCTTGATCACCTGACTGAGGCAGTGTACGTCAGGTTTCTCCACTGCACAGTTACTTGTTTATTCTCCCTTTCCATACTTTCTTCTTTGGAAGAAAGTCATTATGAACAGCCTGAACTTAAGGAGTGGGGAGTTATTCTCCACCTCCTGAAAGGCACAGTATCTACATAGATCATTCAGAGTACTTCTGCATGGGAGATTTGTCTCTTCTCTCATTTATTTATTCAATCACTTATTTATGTCAGTATGGACTCATAGATATTTATTTTATGATACCTCCCCTTTTCTTAGATCTTTCCTTGACAGTTAGTTATAGTCCCCAAGAAAGAGATGCACAGTATTCTGATTAGAGGATAAAATCTGGCTGTAAATACACTGGAGTCTCAGTGGAAAATTAGGGCCAAGTTGGGGGTCTTGCTATTTAATATGCAAATATTATGCACCTGACCCTCAGCTGTATTTGGTATCCCCTAGTACAAAGACCCTGTTTTAATTCCTCCAGAGAATGAAACCAAATTATTTTGCTTAGTTTAGTCAAGGAGAGTCAGCCAGGGGCATGGAGAGAGGAAGGGATCTAGGGATTTAACACACTTTTCAACATCATTCAAACAAGTTTTCTTATTTTAGTTGCTTCTCCCCCTCAACCTTGATCTTTCCCCTACTTTCAGTGGTATATGGTGCTGCCAATTCCTGAACAGTTTGTGGGAAGAATTGGTTTGGTTCTCAGCTTTCCTCGTTACTGGCTTAGGCTTCAGCATTTTCATGTCTGCTAAATCAGTTTCACTCATCCATCTGCTTTACAGCTTCCAAAATTGCTTTTGCTGTGCTCTCCTATCTTGTTCTCCCCATCTCCCCTTGTATGTTTGTCTTTAGAGACAAAAAAATCCCTTTACAGCAGGTTTAGTAGAGTTTGGGGGAGAGTGGAATTGGAGGTGTGTTCAATCCACCATCTTTTCACAGCTTTGCTCAGGATTAGAGACTTAGCTCCGTGAGACAGAGGCTCTGTCTCACTCATCCTTGTATCCGCATCACCACGGCTCCTACCCACGTGCTTGATAAAGAGCAGGAGGAAAATACTAAGTGAGTCTCACAAATGAAACTAGGAAGCAGAGTCAGGACTCAAATACAAATCTAAACCCACGTTAGTTTTTATTTTTTACATTGTACTAAACTTCCACCCCATTATAAAGTTTGTATTTTCAACATTTAAAATGGAATTTTTCAACCATAAGATCATGCAGATCAGTGATTTTCAAATTTTTATGTGCATACAAATATCCTGTGGATTTCTTAAAGTGCAGATTCTGATTTAGTAAGTCTGGATGGGCTGTCTCTCTGCCCGTCCAAGAACCACAAACTTGTAGAGAAAGAATGTTTGGTAATGGATTTATAGCACTGTATATTCTGGCATTATAAAATGTCATTTTACACTTTATTTCTCTGTAAAGGTACTATTTTGCATAACAATTTTGTCAGAATCAGGACTTGGATAGAAACAAGTTGAGTTGTCCTGGGGAAAGGAAGGACCAGGAGCTCAAGTCAACCTACTCCAGTAGAAACTAGATTCCATCAAATATCCATAAGATTGTCAACTGTGGAGAAATGGCTGGGACCAGGAATTATTACAGACTATATACATGTATGTATTCGTATATATTTTAATACCATAACTTATACCTTCCTTATACCAAACTGATTAAAATGGCTTAACGATGCACGCCAGTAATATTTATTAAGAGAGACAAGGAAATCAATGCAAAGGGGAACTGATGATAAGAAAGATAAAATAAAACAAATGTCGCGGTTAGTACACAAAAATATATGTCATGGTTTCTGCAAACTAATGACAGGGGTATCATAAATATGTCTCTGGGCAGTCAGCACAACAATGGATAGATACACAGTCATTTACATGAGTCACTATGGCTAAGAAGACAATTTCTTTAGTTTACTTTCACAAAGAGGAGGCCATATAATGTTCCATAAAATATTTTCAAGGACACGTTGAGAGTAATAATCTTAGACGGTAAGCCAGATAATATACATTTGTTCAGACGTGAATTTAGGTGCTGATGATGGAGAGATAAAAATAAATAATCTTTCTTAAGAAGCTCACAGTTTTACGGAGAGACTAAGAAATTTCAAATAAATGTGTACAATAGAAGTACAAGGTTTGCTGGTAGCCCAAATGAGGAAGAAATTAACTCAGCCAGGGGAATGATGGGAGTTTGGACTGCTTTATGGAGTAAGAAAGAAAGAAAATCATGCCTGTTTAAATGTATATCACATGTTGCCAAAATCTCTGAAAATATAAGATCTTAATCTAAGTGGGCTCTGCATTGTGGTCAGTAGAAGTAAAAGCAAACAAAGAAAAGAAATGAAAGAAAATATGTGTAATTAGGGAGTTCTGGCAACAAATGTGTGGAAACCTGTCTCTGGAAGACTGCAGTTCAAGGAACCCAGTAACTTTTTGCAGTACAAGTCAGGGACACAAGCTTCTGGGGCCCCAATGTAAGGGCAGTCCCAAAAGCAAGGTTCACAGGAGGCTGGCTGCAGCTTCTGCCGCAGTCCAACAAGCTAGATGAGTGGTTCTTGACCAGTTTTGGTTCCCAGATACCTTTGAAAATATGACTTAGGCTATTTAACCTCTACTTAGAAAAACTCCAAACGTACACACATGCAAAGTTTTAATTTGGGTTCAGGGCTTGTAAGAACATTGCAGATCTTTTAAAGATTTCCTTAGACCCTAAGTAAAAAACAAACTCAATTTGATGGATGGATCAGGCTATCATTATAACCTGAGATTGGGAGCAATTTAGATATTCTTGGCAACTCCCTTTATTTTAATTCTGTGCTCATCAAGTGACCTTCTGATTACAGAATATCAACAAGTTAAGGTGGGTGAAAGACTCCATGAAGCCCATTATGGGAACCTCAGGTTAAGAACACTCAGGCTAAGGGCAGTGTGATGGCCGAGAGCTGCAAAGGTCATAACATCTTCGATTTTTTTTTTATCCCAGTCACGTTTCATTTGTGTGCACTTTTCTCACTTCTTGAACTCCCTGGCATTTCTGCAGACCCAATAATAGTTGCTTACTGTAAGACCTAAAGCTAAAAACTGAAATTTTGCACTCTTGCTTTGCATTCAGACCTCAGTGAATAAAATATAAAAGATAAGCACTCTCTCAGTGTACAAATACTGGGCCCAGCAATGAGTCTGAAACTCTTTGGACCTTCCCAGGAAACACAACCACAAACTTCATAGGTCATGAAAATCTGTTCATTCAGTCAGTTTAATCGACCCAATTTTGATCTCATGTAAACTTACTTGCAGGTTTTTAAAAACGAATCACAAATTTTCCCCATAATTAGACTAACAGCTGACATAGTAGATCTCATTCTCTACCCAGGTCCCTAGAACCTAAAAATGGTAGCTCGCAGTGAGTGAGATGCCGGGTGGTGCCAAGCATCTCTCTGCACAACATACGAGTATTATCTCAATGAAACTGTCCTCCTGTGATGCTAAGAGGAAGGTGCTATTATGATGCTCACCTTAGAGGACAAAACTCACAGGTGAAGCAACTTGCCTAAGTTCATACAGCTAATAAATAGCAGAGCCAGGTCAAAACTTAGGCAGGCTGATACCCGAGCCTGCACTGTTCATTACTTCACTATACTCTCTCTCAGAGGCCCTCACTGTGCAAAAATAAAAATCAATGTACTGGGGACTTCCCTGGTGGCGCAATGGTTAAGAATCCACCTGCCGATGCAGGGGACACGGGTTCGTGCCCCGGTCCAGGAAGATCCCACATGCCGCGGAGCAGCTGGGCCCGTGAGCCATGGCCGCTGAGCCTGCGTGTCCGGAGCCTGTGCTCCGCAACGGGAGAGGCCACAACAGTGAGAGGCCCATGTAACGCCAAAAAAAAAAAAAAAAAAAAAAAGAAATATATTTAGTGGGCTGATAAAATAGTCATAATGTATTGCTGAATGAATAAAGCAAATACACTGTATAATAAAAGCCATTTATACCTTCACACACACATGAATAGAGGATATATCTCAAAATGTTAATCATGATAATTACCAAGTGGTGGGAAACTAGGTAGTTATTTATTTTCTCAAGAACGCTCTTCTCCTGATCTTTGCACAGCTGGCTCCTTTTTTGTTTTCAGAGCTTAGTTTGAATGTCACCTTCTCAGAGAGGTCTTCTCTGACTCATTGTTATGAAGTAGACAGCTATAGGTGATCTCTTTATATTTCTATTTAAGAACTATATCATACTATCACACTTCAATATTTATTATCTGTCATTGGTAATTTTTATACATGTTTTTACTTTTCTATTATTTCCACTATAATTAATCTCCATGTCCCTCTTATTCACTTCTGTAAATCTCAACCTCAAATTTAACCAAAAGAAGTTCACAGATTCTCACCTTCCACCCATCCCTACATTCAGTCATAGCATCACATGTAACTGGGTAGCACAGAGCTATGGTAGCCATGGACAACACAGAGGTGATGCTCCCTGCTCTTAGAAGATCACATCTAGTGAGTTTAAAAGATGTATATGTATAACTGATTCACTTTGTTATAAAGCAGAAACTAACACACCATTGTGAAGCAATTATACTCCAATAAAGTTGTAAAAAAAAAAAAAAAGACTTTTAAACAAGTTGAGTCTTGAACAACGTGGTTCACTTATTTATGGATTTTTTTTCAATAAATACATGCTAAGTACTACATGGCCCACAGTTGGTTGAGTCCACCAGTGAGGAACCTCACATGTGGAGGGCAGACTTTATAGATGGGTTATAGGTGGGTTTTTGACTGCAGGGAGGGACAGTGCCCCTAACCCCTACAGTGTTCAAGGGTCAACTGTAACTCTGTAATGATAAAAGACACATAAAAGGTAATATAAAGTATGGGGACTTACAGGAAAAACTAACTTTTCCTGAGTTACTTTTCAAACAGGAAAAGCCAAAATAACACAATTGTTTGTGAAAATTATCACAAAATTACAAAAGCAATTCTCATGGTAAAAGCAATAATAGGAAAAGAGCAGTAAATGATTAGTGTTTGATCAGGTCTCCTTTGCCCATTTATAAATAGATACAAGCAAAGGTGGAGTGAGATACCTTCTCATTAGGATATTACTGATTGTGTCTTAATAGGAGCTTTGGGAAAGTAGATACTTTCTTTAGTCACAGAGCACAGCTGAAGCACTTTTTTCCTCAGAGATATAGGTTTTTTTTTCTCCACATATATTCGAAACTTAACTTGTACTTCTGACAATGCCTATGGAAAGAAATAGCAAGGAAAGTCTAGGTTTTTCAGCTTTGATGGCATTCCAACAGTAGGCTATTCCACATGGGGAACATTATGATGTGGAGGAAAGTTGGAAGATTAATAATAATTACTAATTTACCATTGAACTTGAAGAACTAAAGCCATCCTGCTTTAGTTACTATACTCTCTCCTTTATCTCTTTCAGTAACACCCTTGTGAATCAAAAGTGTTCTCTTGGATTATGTTTTTATTTTAAATGAATAAGTGTATCCAAGATACTAGGTCTGATATGCTAAACCTTAAAGATAAAAAAAAAAAAAATCACTCTGCACCAAGACTTTGTTAGTGTAGTAGATACTAGTAAGGTTTACCCAATCCACCTTTGGAATATGTCCTAAGTGCCTTGGCTTTGACACTGTGCAAGAGTTCCAGAAGTTTTGAGGTGACTTAAATTATATTCCAGATAATATAGATATCATTGGGAGAAAAGGTCTATTCACTAAGAAACTACAGGAGTACAACTCTGGAACTGGGGGTCATATACCTTCCTTACCACCAAGATATGATTTGGAGAAAAATACCAATGCACTCAGGAACTATAAGAATACACGTTCAGGGCAAAGTCTTCCTTACCACTTTACATGGTCAGACCAGTAGGCATAAAAGCAACAAACATGGAATTCTTTTCATGTATCTGGTGGAAGACAAACTTCTCATCTAGAAAGAACAATGAAATCACTCAGCATAGACCGCTGATGTGCAAAAATGAGAAATAACTGAGCAATTTAAATGGAGAAAGGCCCACAAAGATTGTAAGTCTTTATCCACTGAAACTTTTGCAGTTTGAATAGGAGACCTACCACTCTCATATCTCAGAGAACCAAAGACATCATTGGTTCTCACTCATGAAAATAACCTGTGGGCTCTGAGGCCTTCTGAGTTGCTCCGGAGTCATACTGAAGTATTACACTCTTATCTTAAACTAATCCAATCTTCAGGGAATCATCCAGGGTGCAGTCTTTGTCTCAAACCTTGAACAGTTTATTTTGATTAAATCATTTGGGAAAACCAAATCTAAATATATATCCTTCACATGTAAGCATTTTAAACTAATTAAAATGTAAATAACTTTGAAAACATTTTAGAGACTGAGTTGCCACCGACCATATTTATAAAAGCAAATTACAGTTGTGAACAATTTTCTGGCCAAGAGAGATCTGAAAACACAAAATGAAAAAAAAAAAGAGAGTCAATATTCTCCATTTAACTTCAAGACTACAGAATGAGTGGAGTTAGTCAGTTAAAGAAATGAAGTTGTTTATAACAGTTACATGTTGCTGTAGACATGAAGATGATCACAAATATACTCAAAGCAAAAAATACAATTGGGGTCACAAATCCTTGGAAGTTTTACAGAAATAGTCATTTGCACATGCAAACAAAGGGTTATTGTTTTCATTCGAAAACTTCACTCCTAGTCTTGCTCAGCAAAGAACTGACTGACTTTTGCTAATTTTGAGAGGACAAATCAGCAGTGTCCAGAAGGATGCGGAGACTTTGGGTTTTGAAGGGAGAGAGTTAGAAAGAGAAATTCGTCCCTGTAGCACGTCAGGGTCATTTATTTCCCAGGGACCTCTGGCTTAGTCTCCTGTGCTCCCATTGTGTATGGTGTCCCAGCTCCTGTTGTCTCTTTTCCACTTGAAAGCAGAGAATGGTTTCTGTTATAGGCAGTAAGACAGTGACAAACTCATTTCCATATATAAAGCCAGCTCTGTAATATCATCGTATGATATAGTCCTTACAGGAACAAAATGAGACTTCATCTGTTCTGTGCCTATTTTTTCCCAACAATAATCAAGAGATACCATCTTTGGGGATATTCTGTTTGCTTCCCCTTTCTCTACTTCTCTCTCTTTTATAGTTGTTAATTATTCATTGGAGTTTTCATCCCCTCCTACTTTTTCCCTTTTCTTCAGTGTGCTCTTTTATCTTTCCTTGGGGTCCATGTTCATTTTTTGCAATTTGTCTTTCCTTGTTAAGAGTTTTCATCCAGTGGCATCACTCCTTCATTCAAACTTCTTCACTGTCTTGACTCTCCTCTCTGCTTTTCTTAACATCTTCACCAACCCTTTTCTTTAACTTCTTTCAACTTGACTTTCCTAAGCTCAACAGGAATTGGTTTCCCACAGATGGACTGCAGTTTTTTGCTGCTCTATTTCAGTTGGAAAAACAATAAAATGCAGGGTCAGTTTGCACCCTAGTTCCTAGGAGTTTTGCTGTGAATTCACCTTCAGTCCAGTACTCATTATGGGCATTATAAACTAGAGCAGTCCAATAAATAATAGAGAAAAACAAACAAAATCTTGGCAGAGTGTATTTGATGGTATTTCTTCTGGCAACAATGAAAACTGGGAATGATTTATAATTAGTAACCAAAAGTGAAAAAACAGTAAGAGTTAGGGAATTAGAATCAATGGATGTGCCTGGGCTCATAGTAAATAATATTCCTTCACACACTAAGGAATGCAAGCTGTGGGGAAAACGTGAATGATAGAATCTGGACTTTACCTTCATGCTGCAGCATTTTATATCCATTTGTAAACAGGATTCTTCTGCAGACCCCAAGAATAAAGAGAGAGGTTTTTTTTTTGTTTGTTTGTTTGGGGGAGGAAGATTGGGAAATTGAGATAAACATGTCTTTGGACTTTGAATATACTGATCCAAAGCTTCTAAACTTTTGCCTACATGAGAAGAAAAATTGTGACAAAAACAGGGAAGCTCAAACATGCAGCTAACACATCTGGATGTCAGAATGTATTTTCTGTTTGGCAATGTGTAAACTGAACTTGAATCTCAGATGGATCAGTATGAGTCATGACCCACCCTTGCTGCCTCAATGTAACCGGTGAGATTTTGCAGGTATATGGAGGCAAAAAGCCAGCGCACAAGTCCTTTCTCAAGAGCATTGCCAATGGACATGCACAAAGGATACCAATCCCTCTGCCAAATTGATTTTGGAAGTAAAGCAGGGTTGGTTCAAGATCTCATGAATGATAGGAAATAGCAGCATGAATTGTATCCTTCATTTACATTTGTTAAGCATCTAAGTCCAGACTCAGAGCACTATGTTGTGTGCTTGCCGATATGAACAGGATTTTTTAAAAAATAAATGTATTTTATTTATTTATTTTTTGGCTGTGTTGTGTCTTCGTTGCTGTGTGCGGGCTTTCTCTAGTTGCTGTGAGCCGGGGCTTCTCTTGTAGTGGAGCACGGGCTCTAGGTACATAGGCTTCAGTAGTTGTGGCATATGGGCTCAGTAGTTGTGGCTCGCTGGCTCTAGAGCACAGGCTCAGTAGTTGTGGCGCACGGACTTAGTTGCTCCGCAGCACGTGGGATCTTCCCGGACCAGGGCTCCAACCCATGTCCCCTGCATTGGCAGGCGGATTCTTAACCACTGTGCCGCCAGGAAAGCCCTGTGAATAGGATTTTGATCTATCCCTTAAGGGGTTAAGAATCCAGCTGGGGAGATGAGGAAAGTCTGTCAATAAATCTTACTACTTGCACATGATGTGTCTCGATGCTAACTCTTGCTCTGGGAAATTTAAGGCATTCTGTGAAACAGAAATCTAGCTAGAATGAAAAGTGCTGGTTTAGGTCTTAATTATTTCTGTAAATTTTTCAGATGTCTACATTCATTTTCTGATTTATTTACAGGGAATAACTCAAATGGTATAGTAGGCAACTCCAGGATTTGCTAAGAATTGTCTACTAATAGAATGCAAAATGCATAGGTTTTTTATTATTTAATTTTCTTTATGAAAGTTTACTTAATTTGGATACTAAACAAGTTTAGTTTACACATTGAACTATATAGTGGCTGATTGTTTGAACAATTTTCTGTGGATACTGATATCTTTCCTGTGTCTTTTGCATCTATAGAATTCACCTTAGTCAAATAGTAAGAGTCCACTGATGTTCTTCTCTTTTTTTAATTGCAGTAAAGGCATTTTTTAGTGAGATGAAAGGATGCCCAACAGATGGGGGAAAAAAAAAAGCAGAAAACACTGTTCAAATGAATACTATTGAAGTACATTTGCAAGTCTTAAATCATTTTCAGGAGACGATCTGGTATGATTGTCTGCAATTGCCAAATTTCAACATTCACTCATTCATTCAATAAACTTTTATGGAATGTTTTCTATGTTTCAGGAAATGTAAGTTTGCAGGGTGGAGGGGGGATTGCAAGGGTAAAGATATAATTGTTGAGCTAACAAGATCATAGTATAGTGGAAGAAAAGTCATATTGATTGAACAACTATGATTAATCAGATTTCTGTTTATAGACATCTCTTCATTTATTTCTTCCAAGAAAACAATGAAGATGCTCAGAGAACTTGGCCAATTTCACACAGCTGGGAAGAAGTAGTAGTGAATTTCAAACACCTGAGTTTCTGACTCCAAAAGCTTCCCACCATGTTCATGGGTAAGAGGTTAACTGTATTTGTTTATGTTACTTACCCTCAAAACAAATTCTCTTAATTACATTGTGGTCTGCATCAGGTGATATAATGGACAAAGTCAGGAAACACCTGTGCTGCCACCTATTCAGAATGCACATTGGAACACCACTTCAATATTCCAAAGAACAGTATCATCTAAGTGACCATAGTCCCTGTATGTGAGGTCCACCCCCTCGTTATAATTGCATGAGGTATTTCTCCCACTGTGTGGCACAAAAACTTAGAGGAGAGATCCAGACAATGTATTTCTTCAACCAAGATTAAGAAGTAGAATAAGAACACAATGCAGAAAAAGAGGGAAGTTTTAAATTCTCACTTTCATGTTACCTCTGTAAAAAAAAAAGAACATTAAAACAACATGTCACTAATATTTTTGCTCAATGCCATTCATATGTCACCTGAGTTAACTAAACACCTTTCAGCAATGTGACAACATTCCTGGGTGTTTGTCAAAAACAAATGTTCAGGCTACTGAAAAATATAAAAATCACAAATAGATTGAATTTGGTGGGTTCATAGATGTGCATGGAAAGATAAGATTGTGTAAGATTATGTGACTATATTTATATTACATCCATGATATCCCTTGAAAAACTTAACAAAATGTGAATTCATAGAACCTTGACGTTTGGCAATGGGAAATGTTGATAAAAATTTATTTGGCAATTCGGAGGAGTATCAGATAATAGACTAGGTACACAATATAATTAGAAATACTGCACTTTCTTCTGCATACACAACAGCTTGTGGCAAAGCTCTGGGTAAACCATGAACATAAGAGTGGAACTGCATTGCATTTCATAGAACATCCTCACACCAAAAAAGACAAATAGGAAAGGTCCTGATTATATATTTGCTCAGAAAATACTCTCTGCTAATATACTGCCAATTTCCTACCTCGGGTAAATAGCATCCCCCTCCTCTAAGGTAAGTAGGTCTCTGCTATATTAGATTTTATTTACCAAAAGGAACTCTGGCCACAGAACACACATCAGTTATGTGAAGGGTGTGGCGCAGCTTGTCTCAAAACATTGTCAGTGTGACCTTTGGCAAGGACCCAGTGGAAAATCAGTTTCCCTAAAGGAAGCCAAGATCCCTTTCCCTATAATCCTGATAGCACGATATGGTGTTAATGAAGCAAGCCCTGCTTCCAGCGGCCATAGCACAAATTGCTTCATTTGGCTTGGTCACTGGAAGGACAAATGCCAGGTGGGGATATGCACACAGGAGCATATGCAAGGTTTCCGTGGAAATGCTACTTGTTCTGCCTGAATGGCCTTGGGGATGCATCCAGTCCTGCAGGGGTATGCCACCTCTTTCTGGAGGTCAGCCCAGTGAAAAGTAAAACCTTAAGAAACACACCTGGACTCTGGATTCTGTGGGTTCATCTGGGGAGTGATTAGAGGGATTGGGTTATCAGTCACTTTCAATATTCACTGTATTCTGAATACCAACTCTAAAAGCAGCAGCCCGATATTCTTTTACTGCAGAGTCCAAACATAAAGATGACAAGCTTTCCCAAGCATATCATGGAACACTCCCAATAGTTTCAAACACAATATTTTAAGGAGACAAATGTTCTAGGCAATTGTGCCAAAAACTATGCTTTCTAGCCCATCACATGGCTGCTCTATCTAGCTGACATTCTCTTTCCCTTAACTTCATATATCTGCCGCTGCTTTGTCCCCCCTTGTTACCTGTCTCCCTTATTTACAAAACTACTGGTCAATGGTCCAGGGAATCACTTGGAAAGTAAACTGGCTGATTAAGAGTCCTACAAGCTGGTAGGGTGATTTAGTACACAAATGCCAATGTTTTCAGCATCTGGATAGAAACCTTGGGTTGACTACATCTCAACTATATAGGTACAAATGTAGGTTGCAAAAGTTCTTATAGGAACTGGTTTGTCCTTTCAAACATAGATCAGTCATGTAATGCCTGATTGGAAAAAAAGTTATTCAATACTAAAACATGGACTACAAATGTTTCCATTTATAAGATAAAGCTTCACAGATGGGACAAGAGTACTTGTATTTTTTCTATATATCATTGAGTATGTTAGAAATACAATTGGAATAGGGATATCTTCTTACTATAATGATGAAACTCAAAAATAATTTATTCTTATTATTTTTATTCTCGCTGTCCCTCTTTTTAAGTATTTGGTGAAGGGTATGGCGCAGCTTGTCTTTTAAAGTATATACCTTTTTAAAGTAAAATACAGTAAGTGCAGTTTTTTATATAAAGTATAGTCACAGGTTCTTCCACATAAATAATAAAAAAAATTACCTACTTAAAAGTACAGATCATGTCTGTGTAGATACTTTCCTTACCCCTTCTTTCCTCATCTCTTATCATACTTCTCTCTTTCAAGTCCGTCCACTTCTAATACACAATTTTGCTCTAATGAACATGTGCCGTTCTTTAGCCACTCAAGCTTCATTCACTTTACTTAAGGATCCATTTAAAGACACACACTTTCAATCTCTCTGCCTGTGTATGTTGGCTGAGACCCACTTGCTGACTGCAGGGAGGTTTTCCAAGGCTAAGCCAAGCAGTGTATCTGTTATTGGTTCAGAGACAGGGATGTGACCCAATCAGAGACAGTAAAATGGAATGAGGAAGTTTGAGAATTTGATTGATTTACAAGAAAGAGTGGCCTGCTCCTCCCAGGGCATTTAAAGCCCAAAGAATATAAGGTCTAGAGCTGCTACAGCTATGACCATGAGAAGGGAGCTTATCTGGAAATAAAGTCCACAGGGAAGCAAATAAGGCAAGACATGGACAAAGTAGTTAACTGACACTTGCAGCTAGCTCTTCCACTGTGTTCCTCACTTATGTGAACCAATACATAAACTCCCTCAGTGCTCGAGCCAGTTTAAGCCAGGTTTTCTGTGACTCATAAACTTAGTGATAAACCCACTCTATAAACAATGCCAAACAGGTCAACGGAAACTGAGTCCTATACCAGTAACACCCACAGTTTCAAGTCCAAGGACCCCTTTGAACAACTGCTGCTCTAATCCTTTGTAGCTCGATATCAAGGTACCAGTACAGCTACTCAGTGAAGAAAATAGTCCAAAGGCCTCAGAACTAATATACTTTGAGGCTTTGAAAGACAAGAATCTTTAACCTGGTAGCACATAGCATTCCTCACAGGACGCTCAGCAGCTGTGATAAGCCTCAACCAGCACACTTGGCAATGAGGATCAGGATGAAGAGAATGTAAAAGGTCAGGGTTCCTTCAACTCACAGCTCCACACCTGATGGATTATTTGTAATGAGACACAGTTTTTCATATTTCCTTTGTGAAGTAGGGACTGTAAGGACTTGAACTAAGATGAAACGTATTATTTTCCAATACATAATGTATTTTTCATGAATATCTCATGACAAGCAAGTCCACAAATTTTTAAGAGGAAAAAAATCGTCAGGTAGTTTTCTCTCTCATTTTGTTTTCCTACAAACATCCCCTTTTCTTCGTCTCTCCTGTATTCCCTTAGTTCTCTCCCTTACATCTTTTTCAATAGCTTAGCCTTTTTATTTCTCCTTAACTAGAAAGACAACAAAAAAATTTCAATCGATTAGTAATTAATGACTCAATATGATTCAGTGAATCAGTTCATAGTTTATTTTAGCCTTAGGACATATATCTCCCCAACTACACTTTCTTGACTTATCTTGTAAGAGAACTTCCAGCCCATCCTTCAACCTATTTCCTATTCCTTCACGGCATCTCCTACCACCTCAATGTTGCTATAAATATAGAACAGGGAAGGGTTTGGCAAAATAGAATGAGAATGTGATCATAAATGGTTCCTCAGATCATTAAACCAAAGTTTCCTGACATAGCCAAACCTCTTTTCTGGGTTTGAATGAGGACCAGACATTTTTATAACAGGAAGCCTCATAATGGAGATTTCGAAGATTAGCATTCGCCTTTTTGTCCAATCACCTCCAGGAAGTGCAGAAGAATACTTAATGAATTCAAATTCTGGCTCAACTGTATAACCCATGAGCATCTGAGTAGTTGGCTTAAACTCAGTGAGTCTCAGTTTCCACATTTAAATTGAGGATGGTAATACCTACCTAATTGATTAATTCAACACATATTTTTTAGCACCTGGCTAAACATTATTCTCAGGGGTTCATGATACACTTTGATTAAAATAGTCAAAATCCTATTTTAATGGAGTTTATATTTTACTTAATAGTATTGTTGAATGAACTAAATGATATAATTTAAACAAAGTGAGAGCACAGTGCCTAGCACACAGTAAAACACAGCACATGGTATCCAAGGTGAGATTTCATTCCCAACTAGGGTGTTCTTAACTCTTTTTTCTGTTATAAATTCTTCCAGTCTCTTACAGGTTTTTGGAAAACCTCAGTAGGAGGGCTAGACTTTGGGATGAGCCAAAATATGATTTGAATAAGCCAGAACATTCCCTTAAATGAAATACTGGGGCTGATTTGGGAGTTGAGTTGGTTCAGGTTGATTAAGAGAAGGGCAAAAATATTGCTTTAAAAAAGACAAACATTTTCTAGAATAAGTTACTTTTAAAGCCATCCTTGATTTCTTTTTAAAAAATCTTCTTTGTGGAATTCATCAGCAATCCTACTCCCCAAATATATTGCATATTATTTCCCTTCCCTGCCTTTCTGCTGCTACTCTCCTAGTACACATTTCTGTAGTCCTAGTATAAGCTACCACCATCTCTGTCTTCCCAGCAGTCAGAATTACCCTTAAAAAGGGAAATCAGACCATCCTCACCAGCTCTAAAAATCTTCTACTTTTTCAGTGCACTTTGCATAAAATCCAAGCTCTCTTCATGATCTACAAAACCCTTACATCATCTTGCCTCTAACTAACTCTCAGACTTCATATTCTCTCAATCCACCCTTGCTCACCATGCCCCAGACACCCCTGCCTTCCTTATCAGGCAAGTTTCTCCCTCAGAGCCTTTGCATTCGCAGTTCTCATTACTTAAATGTGGTCACCCTCCTCTCCTATATTTGCATTATTTGCTTTTTCCTAGTTCAAACTGTATCATTTCAGAGGGGGCTGTGCTGACCAATACCCTCTTCCAATCCTCCAATCGCTCTCTTTTCACATCTCTTTCAAGTAACTTTCCAAGAGTACGAGCCCGTCTTCCCCATCTAGACTATAGGGTCCATGAGCAGAGATTTTACTGTCTTCTTCTCTGTATCTCCACTGTCTAGCTGCAGGAGGCACTCAATAAATATTTGTAAAGTAAAAGTATAAAATCTATGAAATTAATCATTCTCTGGGCATGCACATAGATATTTATTTCTAAAATTTTGCCAGGCTTTCAATAGTCATATAAAATATTATTGATGATAATCTTTATGGTGTGTAAGCCACTACAAGCATATAGAAAGCGTTCAACATACATTACTGATATGAATTTTCCATTTGGTCTTTACAGCAGCTTTGAGGTGGTGACATTATTATGTTCATAACCATTTACAGCCTAGGGGACTAAAAGTCCGAGAAAGTAAGTTTACTACTCAAGAATTCACACGTCATAAGTGGCAGAGTTAGGATTAAATCTAACTCTGTCTGACACTAAAACTGGTGTTCTTAATCTTACAAAGATCACCATCAACTGTATCTTCTCATACCCAACCAGAAGTGATAACCTGTCCAAACTAATAATGTAAATGGAGACCATTTACTGAGTGTTTATCATACACAGGGAATTATCTATGTTAATTCTCACAACAACCCTAAGATATAGGCCCCTTGTCGTTCAGTTGAGAAAAATTCAGCTCAAATAAGTCAGATGGAATTTGAATCCAATCTCGTCTGATTCCTGAGACTGAGCTGTTAACTACTATGGGGCACCATTTCCCTGACCCAGGGAAAGACAGTATTACTTGCCAAGTCACAGATGACAGGAACGACTAGTCTAGGCCTGTGCTACAAAGCTGGGCCTTAGAGCACAGGCTGGGTGCAGCCTTACTGCATGGCCAGCACATTCACCTTGGTCAAATGACAGATGCGCTGTGTTTCTAACTACGGAAACCAGGAATCACTCTGCTGACTCTCTGTCAAGTCAGGGAAAAACAACCAGAAGCCTAAACTTCCATTATGATATTAGTGGTGCCTCCTTCATTTATTTTGTAAGCAATAAACTCGTCCATTGTTTCAATTAGGAAGTTTCAAATGAGACTGAAGATAACGCATCCCATAATTTATCATCCTTCCCTGTTCCACAGGCTCAGGCAGAGCCGGTTCCAGGGTGGAATTTGTACTCTCCTGATTGATGAGGCTAATAAAGCACCTTTAATGTGATATAAATAACCTTAAAAATGTCCTCCAGAGTCAATATTGGTGCTTGATGGCCTCACACAGGCAGGGTCCTTGTTTTAAGTAGCACTAAAGCTTGATGAGTTATGCTTTTGAAAAAGTTTGTCATTGAATTTGGATATTGATTTCTGGGGCTACAAGGTTGCAACACCCGCATTAGTGACATAGATGGAGAAAACTATTTTAAAAATACCCATTTCTGGGGCTTCCCTGGTGGCGCAGTGGTTGAGAGTCCGCCTGCCGATGCAGGGGACACGGGTTCGTGCCCCCGTCTGGGAAAATCCCACATGCCGCGGAGCGGCTGGGCCCGTGAGCCGTGGCCGCTGAGCCTGCGCGTCCGGAGCTTGTGCTCCACAATGGGAGAGGCCACAACAGTGAGAGGCCCGCGTACCGCAAAAAAATAAAAAATAAATAAAAAAAAAAATACCCATTTCTTTCACACACGTAATACATCAATAATTTTCACACCCTGCTGTAATCATGCAGCTTTGCCAAGGGATTGGAACATGCATAGAACAAATCACACAGGTATTCATTCAACCAGACCAATGACTATTGCTCTATCCATGCTTTGGCTATGAAAGAGCACAGTAGACACTTCCTAGAAGGTAAGAACGTGCTTTCAAATCCATTTCTCCGTCACACATGCACTCACATACATACTCACAGAGGTCAAACCAGGTATAACAACAGAACAAAATGGTCTAACTCTGACTTCAAAGCCCTCCGGTTAAACTCTGATTGTTGAATTCGAGGGTAAAGGCTATTTATTAATTTCTTTGCATATTGGGAATATCATGAGCCAAAGGTTATGGCCCTTTATAAACACAGTTATTCCACATCTTTGTTTCTTTTAAACTTCTGTCCTTACAGTTTCACAAGTTGCTTTAAAACTCTTTGCTTTTCTCTTGTCCTGCCAATTTCCTCATGCTTGGCAGTATCATCACTTCTTGTCCACTTGTCCACTTTTTACTGTTTTCTCAGTCTTTATTGTGTGTGTATGTGTCCTGCCTCTTGTGCATACGTGTGCGCCTCTACACTTGGAGAAACGGGATCAGAAGATGATAGAGAAGTAAGGCAAGGGTGTTTGATGTCAGGTAAGAGAGTTGTAAGGTCAAAGCCACTCAGTCAGTACATCACCAGATGATGGATTTCTTTAGCTCATTATGCCAGTTTCCTAGGGTTGTTGTAACAAATTACCACAAACTAGGTGGCTTAAAACCACAGAAATGTATTTTCTCACAGTTCTGGAAGGCAAAAGTCCAAAATTAAGGCGTTAGCAAGTCTCTGAAGGATCTAGGGGAGGAGAATCCTTTCTTGCCTCTTCCATCTTCTGGTTGATGCTGGCAATTCTGGTATTCTTGGGTTTTACAGACAAACTCCAGTCTCTGCTTTCTTCTTCACATGGCCTTCTTCCCTTTGTCTCTCTCGGTCTTCTTTGTTTTTTTCTGTTTTTTATAGAGGTACTCATAATTGGATTTAGGGCCCACCCTAATGTAAAATAATCTCATTTTGAGATCCTTACCTTAAATATATCAGCAAAGGCCTTTTTTCCAAATAAGATTGCATTTTGAAGGCCCAGGTCTTTTGGAGGGGTCACCATTCAACTCACTATACCCATTTATAGACTTTCAATTTAATTAACTAAAATATACTGAGATTGTCCCTTTTTTTAAACAAGTAATACATATTTTATCTGGCAATGATACATACTCTAAGACTAACCACAAGTATAAAAATTTGGCAAATGATATGGAAATCAGACACTATCCACACTAGTTACTTTTCTCTTTATCCAATAAGGTTGCATATAACATTTACATCTTTTGAGAAATGGTCAAACACAGTCTTCCGTGATGAAAAAAAATATATATATATAGCAAGGTTTAAACTGATTTTCATAGATATTCCAGCTAATCAATTTATTTTGGAATTACTGATTGATCTTCAGAAGAGTTTGAAACAAGACAGAAAAATCTTAAGTACTTATAAAATTCTACATTCTCGTGAGGAGACCATTGTGCTTTATGTTAAAGAAAATCAGGTTCATAGTAACCTAGATAACGATGCCCTTATCAAAGGATAATGAATACTCACAAAAGGGTAGGGGGTATATTTGTGTCTATAGGCAATGAATATAAACAGATCCTCTCTGTCCTTTTCAATTAAAGATCCCATAGGAATCAACATAAAACTAATAAACACATTCATAGGGCAAGAGCTTAAGAAAACATGAGAAACCTGGGGATCTTGTTAAAATGCAGATTTTAGTACAGTCAGTCAGTGGTAGGTCCTGAGATTTTGTATTCTAACAAGCTCTCAGGTAATGACTAAGGACCACACTTTAAACATAATCATGGTTATAAAGAATCAAGCTATAACAACAGGGCTGGCAAATAATTGTAATGTCACACAGGCTAAAGATTATAAGGCTTTTAGTCATTCAGCAGACATTCATTGGGCATCTATTCTGTACCAGTAATTGTGGTAAATACAAAGATAAACAGAATATAATTCATAATCTCAAGAGTTTCTCTCTCAGATAATTGTGTTTTTTTTTTTTTTCAGGCATAAAATCTGACATCCACCTTCTGTTTCAAACACTATTAGGGAAATAATAGAAATAAAATATTTTATAAATAGGCAAAACATTAATCTACATTTAGCAATTTTTCTAAAAATTGATGTAATTGGTCTCTATCCCAAAAGGTACAACCTCTCAGCAGTGAGGGCAGCATCCTTCCTAAGGACTGCTCTCAGAGATGTGCAATGGCAATACAACTCTTGGTAGGATTTGGGGACCAACAATCAGAATGGTACTGTGAGTTCTAGGCTGGAAGCAGATGCAATGATGAGTAGGGATAATTCACAATGAGATGATAAAACATTCACAGAACAAATCATTTACTTTTCAGAAAAATCGATATGTTCTTGTTTTTGAATTAACTTAATTCTACACACTGCTAAAGAGATGCGCTAGAGAGTAATGGCCCTGGATGCTGAAGTCTAAATTTATGTGATTGCCTCTTTTTTCGTATTGGTTTGAGTTAAGATGGGGGAGTTCATGGGCAGGCAGGATCCAAGGCAATTTGTGTCATTGAGCCAGTTTTGAATGAGAATCCACCAGAGACTATTCTGATCATGATAGTGGTCTAGATGTTTGCACTGCCAACTAAACATATATAGTGAGCATTATACATATATGCATTGATATACATATTAAATACATTATCAGGAGGGTCCTTAGAGTGCTGGGAAACTTGTCCTATGAGGAATCTGCTCATGCTCGCCCTGCCATGGAAGGAAGCAGTGACTTCCTGAACGTCTTCAGGTCTGAAGACTCAAAGCAAGTTGCAGTATCATGACTTTTGACCCAGTAAATTCTCACAAAAGGGCAACTATTATGCTGGCAGCTTCACAAACACAGCTTGTTCTCAGTGACCAACGATGAAAGGATGACCATTCACATTTAAACTTATTTTGATCAGAAACATTCAACACTACAGATTATTCAGTTTTTACATTAGACATGAATTTTCACCCATTAGTGAATTGAGGGTTCTGATGCCAACCTGCCATCATGGCATCATTGAGGATGGCAAATGGCCATTTTAACTGCCATCACCAAATCTCATGGCATAAAGCAAAGAATAAGTTCTGTCTTCGAAAAGGTTAACTGTATCTCCTCATCCCCAAAGCAGACATAGTGGATTAAATGTTTGGTTTTGCTACCTACAATGATCAAACAAACTAGCTAACTGTCAAATATATGCTGCAGGATTTTATTCACAGCTATACTGCTTATTATCAACCTATGGGGCTTTATTTTCCTCCTTAAAGGCCTATCCTGACCAGTTTAAAACAGCACATATGGGGCCTATTTTTAGATCTATAATGTTTCTCATGATTCCTGCATTTGGGGGAATGGGAAAGATGCAGCCAGAGAGAACACACTGCTCTCTGTTCTCTCCTCGGCCAGGCGTTCTATGATTCACTTCAGTATAGAAAGGGAAGCATTGTGCCTGCACACAGAGTTTCTCTTGGGTTACAGTATCTTGCCTTTGGTCCTTACAGAACATATGCCCTATTTTTCACAAATCAGAAAAGGGGCACAATAGAAAAGAGAGAGTTTTATCTGTCCAAAATGTTACCAACATTCCTTCAAGTTTCTACAAGTTACAAATACATGTGTTGGAAGACACAGGAAGGGAAACACAAAGGATCCCTGAACACTGGGTTGGACTCCCAGAAGGAGAAATGGTCTTAGGTCTTAGAGTCTTACAGTCTTATGTTGGCATGCTGGAAAGGGTTTGTGTAATTCTCACTCTGAACTATACTTGGCAAAATAAGATGCACTGTTTCGTTTCTTAGAAGTTAATTCCTTTCTCCTGATTCCTTTCTCCTATAGTCGTGGGCATTGAAAAAACTTGAGGAAAAGCCAAGTGCAATAACTCTAAGGTACCACCAGGTGACAGTGTTTCTAAAATTAATCTGATTCTAGAGCACCCAGGCCTGTTTTTGAAGATGCGACCACATTTTAACAGTCAGGTGAATGAACAATCACATGATTGTTTTTAAACAGTAAATTAAATTGGTTACTGAACTTCTTTTCCTAATTCCAATTATTTAAACATGATGAGATCACCCACTCAAGGGACAGCAGTGGGAGGTTAATCTTGTGCTGAAGAGGCCGGAATGACTGGATCATCTTAGAAAAGTGGTTAAGCAGTTTGAAAAGCTGATTTTCAGCAATCCCTCTGAAGCTTACGATCCACTAAATTGAACTAGAGAAGGTAGAAAATGGAATTCGTATTTGCTATATAATGGCAACAACACACAGCAACATGAGACCTTAAAGCAATAGGTAATCAATTCATAGCCAAAAAAAATCATGTAAGTTTATCCAAAAGACATATCTGCTCAAGGGTTTATATTGACTAATACAAATAAAATGAGTATTTGGTATTCATTTGCTGAAATGGTCATGATTTTATGGAACTGAAACTATAGAGGTGAAATGTTTAACCCAAATAAAGTACGGAATTCAGGTTACTGGAAAGGGGTATAGGAGACAAAGAAGAGGGAGAAGGAAAAATGATCAGTGGTTTTTTTCCACAGGTTTGGTGTTTGACAACTAAAAAGGATTTACCTTGGCCTGAATGGAAGAGTCATACAAATAACAGCCTATGGAGCTATTTCAAGCCATCAGTTAGCCCTACATCTAGGAGCAAACCAGTGTCCAACTGTTAGAGCTGATGGCTTAAAGTCCACTCATTTCTACTGAAGTGCCTCCAATACACTGACTGCCAAGGTGATTGAGATCCTATTTATAGCTTATTTGAAGGTATATATACTTTATATTAAAACTTATTTACAGTAAGTGGCAAAGCTGTGATGTGATTATGAACAGAGTTCTCACCATTACATACCATTCAACTGCTGTCTACTACATCTATTTTTGGGCAGATTGAAGAGAGATGAATACAAGGGGATGGGAGAAGGGTGAGAGGAAGTGGAGGGAGGGATGCTTCAGAAAGGTGTGTATTAGTACAGAGGGGCGAAAATATAATTATAGCTGGAAAAAGATGTAGCACGCTTGAGAGCCTTCTACTTCACCTCCCCCTCCGTCTCCCCTGCATTTCCATTACACTCCCCTTTCTCATTATTACTTCTACACCCTCCTTTTCTCATTACTACTTCCCCAAATCCCAAGTTAAATTACAGAACAAGGCAGGAAAAGAAATGACTCCTTAATACTGCTGAGGGACTACAGCAATACACATGTCCCATGGGAGTCCTCATGTGGTGAGCCTAGTCTACATGCCATAAAAAAAGGGGCACTAGTGACCTAAGGAACCACCTTATGTTTTATGTCAAGTTCCCCACAAAATGGTCTCTGGAACTGAGATTTGCTTGCAAAAGCTCTGGAGCTGGAATGGCCTTTCAAAGTTGTATAGCCTTTAGGCAAAGGAAACTTAATACTCCTTTTCAACCAGTCATTAAATGTGATCTGTCCTCAGGGAGAGGGCATGATGTTTGGCAAGTGGCTGCCTTTAGTTGAAAGGAAGTCCCAGAGAGGTAATCAGTTAAGAGTCATAAGCCACCAGTATTCACAGCAGCATGGAATGAATTCCTTATCTAGAAAGGGGATCTGGGCAGTGCACATACAATATCCATTTCTAAAGCCTGGTCTCACTCCATTAGGCAAATCACTCTCACTACTCTAGTAGCCGGCAAGTCGGTTGGTTATGAGTGAATGAATTCTTTGGGAGTAAAACACTCACAGCATGTGTACTAATGACTGTAGGAACTTAGTGCCTTCATTCCAGACATTTGAAAATTGTTCATCTCAGACCATGCCAGAGATTTATTTTACATTTGCCTATGGCAAATCACAAGTTAGCACGGGATAAGCGAAAACTATTTTGCAGGCATATTCCATTTATGCAAACCTGGAAAGTAGATACAGTTTTTAAGTTCATAAAATTAAACTTAAAAGGATATCTTGTCCAGTCTCTCATGCGATGCTTTTGTCTCCTCTGCCACATCCTAAGTGACCATCCAGTCTGTTTGTGTGCACCTCAAAGACAAGAAGGCGTAATCTCCAGCAATAAGCCATTCCATGTTCTAACAGATCTAACTGCTAGAATTTTAGTTCAGCATAAAGACAGATTATCTATTCATCTATAATTTTCAAACATGGTCTTAGTTCTCTCCTTAGGGAGCACAATACACATATTTTATTCTTTTGCACGTTATCGCTTCAGACATTTGAAGACAGATCATGACCCCTCTAACATGACTTGAAGTCCCCTCATCACTTTAGTCATCCTCCTTCAGTTATTTGAAAGATAGCTTTCATATCTTCCTCAAGTCTTCTCCAGATAAATAGCTTCACTTCTTAAAAACTAAATCTCAAAAAAAAACAAAAAAATCTAAATCTCATATGCCAACTGCCTTTAAAAAAATAGTCTCAAATGCCACATGTGCAATTGTGAATGAACTTTTCTTATTGAGATAGTAAACAGAAAAATAGTCTCTGCTTTTTCTTCTGTATTCCAGTACTATTCACCACATATCTCTATTCCAAAACATGTAAACCTTATAACGTGGTACCTGGTTTATATGCCTCTATCTACCGCTAAACTGGTGACCTTAAGAGCAGGAGTTGTGACTGGCATATAATTGGTCCCTAATATATGGTTGCTTTGAATTTACAAATTTTAAAAAGCTTTAATATTACCAGATCATGAAGCATTCTCTGTTTCAGTGGGCTTGGAACTGAACTATTTGCATGGGTAAAATAGGTGAGATATAGCTTAGCAGCTGCTATTATTTGCAGAAACAAAAGGGGCCTAAGAGATCTTAGTTGACAAAAAGACCAGTATGAGTCAATCATATATGTTGTTCCCTTTTTAGACAAAATGCCTCCTTGAGTGCAGAGAAAAAGTCTTATTTTTCCTTCCATCACCAATACTAAAACATCGATTGGAACAGTAATTATGTGTCATATGAATGAATGGCAATCCTAACAAAAGAGGAGATGCTGACATGGTAGTGTATATTTCACAGTGAAATACAGTCTGACAAGTGTAATGAAAGGGAGATTCTCAGATACCTAAAGAGTTGTCAGATAGAAGATGGATTAGGACTTTTCTGTGTGGTTCAAGTGAACAGGATTATATCTACTTGGTAAAAGTTCAAGGCGAATCAATTTGGGTCTAAAAGAAGACATTTATGAAAATCTTAACTATATAAAAATGGAATGGCCTGTGTGGTGTTGAAGAGATTGAAACACAACTTATTAGAGGTATTGTTGGAGGAAATCATAGGAATCATTAAACAAAGTTTAAGCAAGATGACTTTTCAGTGTTCTGCCAAACTGGGAATTCCAGTGCTTCACGGTCAAGAGGTAATGTTGGATCATTATCCCCCTAATTCTAATGTAACCTGTTTCCCTTTTTTTTTTTAACATAACTTTGTCAGACTATTGATTTGAATTGAAATTGCAGTCAATTTGACAGCCAAAGTTTTTTGCACATACCAAAATGGTAAACTTCACATACATTCTAACTGTCTTATTTTCTGAGATTTGTATCATTATTCTAAATTCCTGAAAACTTTTAAAATTCCAGGGCTGCTATTCAGTATCTTATATATGTTCATCCACATTTCTGCTACACACCCAATCTCTGTGCATTATATCCTCATATAATTCATTGACAGAAACACTGATACTTACAATAAGTCTTAAGAAATTCCCTCTAGGTTAACTGAGCTCTATTAAAATTCTATTATTTTTTCTCTAGTCTTTCACCAATGGTATCATGGTGTATATTCTCCAATGTTTTGCTAACATTCATCTATGCTACATATACGCAATTCTTCTAATCAACAGTTTTTTGTAAGATGGTCAGAGGAGCACATGAGTTCAGTTAGACATAATCTGATTTTTGGTGATCCTATCCTAACTCATAGTGATCCTCACTTTCTTTTTCACCATTAAGTTAGTAATTTGTCTGTAATATTTTTCAAAAATTGGTAACAGGCCCTATATTATATGGTTTGGAATATCCATCTTACTCTTTTTCAAAAAATTGGGGCCCAGTTTTTCTATCTCTAGTCTTCTAGTCCATTGTCTTTGATTTTTCAAAAATCCTCAATCAGTTTTGTTCTTCTTTTAAATTTTATCAGCAGACACTGGAGCAGATTTCATCTGGCCAAGGAAAACTGAACTCACTTAAGGGAGTTAGATGCTCTCCTTATTTCTGCATGTTTTGAGCTTCATCTTTCCCAGTCTGAAAATCTTTCTCTGTTACCCAAACAGAAAATTCAAAATGGGGAAAAAGTGGTTCTATTCTTCTCCTTTTGTCTGAGCCTACCTCTTCTTTATTCTTTCACTTAATTTGAATAAAACAAATATATAATTCTTTGTCCTTACAAATTTTTCCCACAGTTCACCTCATCCTAAGACTTCCAAACACTATTCTTAGAGGCTTGTGGCAGTTTTTAATATTTTTTCCTCCATCATGTACTAATACTTGATATTTTTTTCTGCAAAAACATATGCTTCTATTCATGAGAAATGGTGTTCAATTTGTACCCTCAGAGCTAGTTAAAAAAACAATGAGACCCACAACAGAAAACAAAGAACAAGGAATTGTGTTTGATTCATTGACAGTTTATTTATACAAATAACCATTTATTCAATTTCCTTTTAAATGAAATGGGGAGTCACTGTGCAGACCTGAAGTAATGCTTAGATAATGTCATAGAGGTGATGGCTGCTCCCATTCTTTGGATTATGACTATTAAAAGAGCTCAAGTTAGTAAAGAGAGGAGAAATGCAAGAAATCTACCTTCATTTTTCCCACATTTTGACACAAAAACCTTATACGTTGCTACAACATAAAGGACTTTGGTTCTATTACATTTATAGTCACATCCAGTTCCAAATAAAATAAGTTGTTTGGGGGCACAAACTAGTGTTTAAGAAGGAGATACTGAGCATCTAATAAGTTCGAGGCAGTTTCTAGCCATGTGGAAAATGTACATCCTAAGTCCTAGTGAGTTAATGACACCAGAACATAATGATAAGCCATCCAGCATCTTTGTTCCATGTAATCTCAGAGACTAAACTTACTTGCCTTTTAAAATGCATCTGTCACAGTAATTTAACATGAGACTGGTAAAATAGAAAGGGGGCTATTCCAAACTCAGAATAAATGAGTAACTGATATTGGACAATAGTCTCCAGTATGTTTCAAAAGAAACATAAAACAAGATGTTGGATAAGAGCCCCTCCTCTCCGCTATCTGCGATCACAGCAGTCAATAGAGAAAACGGTGCAGGTGATGAAAAGACTAGTTATAATAGGAGGCCCACTGCTATGCTGAGAAACAGCTACAGGGCAAATGATTGCACAAGATCATCTATTCAGACGCTAATGAGCTGTTGTTAGTGTTCTGTCCAACCTTCCACTTGTCACCAGTTATGTTTACAGTTAGTAGTCTGAGTACATATTTACTTCTCTGGAGAGTGGGTTTAGGTGCAGAACTATGGTGAATGGATCACAACATGGCCCTCATGACCTCAAAGTGCAGACTCCAGGAGGCCCTACAGTATAGTTAGCTCTGTGCTGGAAGAAAGGGAAAGGAAAGAGGAGGAGAAAACAGTTTGGTGAAAAGGGCTGGAAAGCACGGTGGGATAGGAGTGGAGTTTGTGTACTGCCTTTGCAGTACACTTTCCTAACAGGAAATTACAACAAATCTGAAAGGCTTGGCCTGTGACTAAAGCAGCATTTGTTCCCGACCATTAAACCTGGCTTGCTCACCAAAAGGATTTTACAGTCCCTTTGACCATGTTGAAAATTTGAGGATGGAGATAATCCCTTTCACTCCTGTTTTTGTTGGTCTGCAAAACTGTTTGAGAGCTTGAACGCTGGGCATTTGTCAGCGAGGTCTAATGCACATTTTCCTCTCTTTCAATGGGTATTCAGCAGACTTCAGATCTATAAAAATTCAACTTAGTCCTTGCCTATTTTCTCATCTATGGGGGCTGGGCAGCTCAGCGTTATCTGAGAGGTGCCAGCTGTTGCTATTACAGACAGCATTCAATGGTTCATTTATCTGAATATGTACTGTTACTCGGCAAGATCTCAGGGAAGGAGACTTTGTTGTGATGGTGATGCACTTCTTTTTTGATGGGGCTCTTGAATAAATATCATCTTTTAAAAAGGGGGGTTCTCTGAGTGACTGGAAGCATTTCTAATACACATACTGACTTCAGCAGCTAAGAGATATATGCAAACACCTTGTGTATCCACGCTACCAAAAAATATATATTGTTGAAACAGCAAATATCTTTCTAACTATAGCATTGAATGTTACTTAGGATACACATGAAAAAGCAATAACTACATTCATTAATCTGGTTGCAGTTAACATGTTCAATTATTGGATGACTTACAAAATGTTGAACTGAATGTACAAAGCTGATTCAAAGGTATACAAACTTCACTGAAGCCATTCGGTGGGCTTTAATTAGTAAATTACACTCTTCTGATCTCATGAGTGTGTTAGAATTTCACACACTTGCTTTTCACAGCAGGGGCTTGAGCTTAGTCATCACTTTCAATTAAACTAACACAAGAAATCAAGGCCTAGAGTTTAAGTCAACAAATTCTTTTTCAAAATTCCCATTGTATAAATAGATCTCTAATTCATAAAACAGCTAATTATTCTCCCCTATAGTAGACTCTAGCTATTGTTTGATGATTGGGTATAATGTCTGTACCTGTTGACTTAAATATCCTTTGACATTGGGTTTAAAGAACCTTTTAAAAGCCTCAAGAATAGGAGGTATTTTTCAGCAGTACCATTATGACTTTTTTTAACTGTAAATGAATGCTTTAGGTGAAATCATTCAAATACCAACTACATGGTAGTAGAAAGAAAAGTAAAAGTGGCGTTTATTATCAATAAAAATGATTGGCCAAAGAAAAGCTAGAGATAAGAGAAGGGTCGAAGGGGGTTGAAGGCCAAGAAAAGGAATTTGATGGTAAGTGATGCAGTTATAGAAGTCAGAATGATTAAAGATGTGATGAAAAGAGGCTTTCTCAAGGGCTGGAAAATGCCTTAAGAGAGGGAACAAGCAGTTTTAATTTGACACAAAAATGTTAGAAGCAAGTTTTAAAATAAAAGGAAAAAATATGAGGGTGTAATAGGATAATAAAAATTACTAATTTGGAGAGAAGAGAAACTTGCTGAATAGGTAAAAATCTAAATTGCAAAATATAATAAAGAAATGCAATTTCACTACTTTAGCATATGTAAAGTAAACTATCTTTGGTTCATAAAGCATTTCCAGGTAGTGCCCTACTGGATCTGCCTTAAGAACTGGAAGGGTCATCCCACAGAATCTCAGATGAGAGAGGGAATATAGCCACAGCCTATTTCGCATCCTTAACTAGTGTTTAGAGACTTTCTGCTTGTCACAGCACATTTTCAACGCTTATTTCAAAATCCTTCCTTACACTGAGCATACAGAGCTAAAAGTCAAAGTCATTGGCATCAAGAATCTTACAACTAAATGAAGAACACAGAAAAGCAACAGAATTCATGAACATTGCATTAGACGATGGGGGCTATATGTATAAGGTGCTGCTGGGTTTCAAAGGAGGATGTTTGTTTATCTGAGCCTGAGCTGAGGTGAAAAGGACATAGTAAGAAGGGGTTTCCTAGGGGTCCTAACATGTCAGCTGAGTTTTTAAAATGTTTAGGAGTTAACCTAGCATAAGTAATGAAATAGGTATTCCAAGCAAAGGTAATACATTCAAAGGCCTAAAGAATGAAGGGAGATTGATGTTATTAGGGAGCTTCTAGATGCATGGAAAAGGTTGAATAGGTGCATATTCCTTTTTTTCTTTTGCGGTACACGGGCCTCTCACTGTTGTGCCCTCTCCCGTTGCGGAGCACAGGCTCTGGACGCGCAGGCTCAGTGGCCATGGCTCACTGGACCAGCCGCTCCGCGGCATGTGGGATCCTCCCGGACCGGGTCACGAACCCATGTCCCCTGCATCAGCAGGCGGACTCTCAACCACTGCACCACCAGGGAAGCCCTCATATTCCTTTTTAAGTGAGAGACCTAGAAGTGACACAAGACTCTAGCCATAATGAGACCAGCAATTAGTTGAACAAAGGAATAAGAATTTCCTTATATTTCTGTTCACTGTTTTCTTCTTTTCTTTTTAGTTTATCTGACCTCTCTGGACTTGACCTCAGGCCTACCTGACTACCTGTCACCTCTAGTCTAAGATAATTCTTGGACTTTGTTCTTCCTCACCAAGCTTGTTTAGTTCCTGGCCCAGATCAAGTCTGACATCAACTTTTGTTGCAAAAGTTATTTTAATTTGATTATGTTTAAATTTTTTTCAGTGCCAGGACATTCTTTGGGCTTATTCTCATTCCCTAGACTTGTAATACACACTAGAATTAAGAGCAAACACTTATTGAGGGCTTTACTATGTGGCAGGCACCCTTCTAAGCACTTTTCATAAACTCATTTATCTCTAATAATCACTCTATAATTTATCTGCATCAATTACCCACATTCTAAGATTTAAACTGTAACTGACACTAAGGAACATGCCAAAGGTCACATAGCTAGTAAATGGAGGAGCTAGTGTGTATATCCAGCCAATCTGCCTTCAGGGTCTGCCCTTTTCACCATGACACTGTATTGCCTCAACTGCTTTGCTACATTGTGCCTGAGTTGTACTAAATTGAGCTTGTATACCTTAGGCTATTGATTGCATCTCTACTTAGGTGCTTTATTGTAGCAATGAATTGATCAACAAATATTGAATGAGCAACATCTATTTGCCAGGCTCACTGTTTTAGGCATCTAAATACACAGGAGGAGAAATCACGTGATCGATATTCTTATGTAAATTAAATTCTAATGGTGGTAATTGAAATAACAGAAGATCTTGTGAGCTACAACCTGTAGGAGGATCCAGAAATCATGAAGTCCAATTTACTTATTTAGCAGAACTGGAAAATATGACCCCAAACAAAATTCATTATAAATACACACACAACTTATTTAAAGTTATAAACATATCATTAGAAAAGTGTGAACTAAAATCCAATCTCTGTATTCCAATCTACTGGTTTTGTCACATACTATGAAGCACAAAAACGATACCTGTATTAAAGAAGAGCCTCTGAGCATGGTCTCAGATCAATCAGTCAATGAATCAATGCTTAAAAAAGATTAAAAGTAAAATTGCCAAAATATTACCAGTGTTTACTTTTCCATGATACTATGGATAATTTTTTTAAACTGCCCTTTCCCCTTTTTAAAAAGGACCTACACTGAAGATACACAAATAGTCAGAAAAATGTTTAAACTGAAAAAAAAATCCTTTTCTTAAAAAATAAAAAATTCTGATTGTTTAGAGCCACTTTAGGCACGGTTGCAAGGCACTGTTGAAGTCTGAGTTCTTGTTCTGCTCAAGTTCCTCCAAAGCGGAAGCCCCTCTGTTACCTTTTGGCCACTATAAACCATCTGAGATCTCAAGAGATTTCTCATACTGTTCCTACAATGACTTAGCTAATGACTCAACCCAACTATGGGAAAATGAGAGTGATTCCATATTTTAGGAGCTCAGGTCTGCAGGGTTTCTTCTGAATAATGGCGTTAAAGTATGCCACATGCTATGAAGGGCTTGCTTTTTCCTTAGAGAAGATGACATCAAACTGTGCTATCTCTTTAGTAGATTGACTATGCAAAAGACCTCAACAAGGATGAAAATAGCTTTGGTGCTGGAGAGGCTACATACATTTACTGATAATGATTTTAGTGACTGAGGAGAAAGAATAAGATCAATCTGGAATCCTCAAATTGTCCCATTTTACTAAATGGACTGCAGTCCATTTTCCCAACTTCAATATAGCAGGGTGTATAAAATTATTTTTTTTTTAATTTTTGTATAGAATGATGATGGTACATAAAACCAATAGTGGATTTAATTCAGAACAATAGGACTTTTATCAGATGGTAACCATAATGTGATTACAAATTCATAGGATACTATGGGTGGGCTGTCATACTATTTGGAGGAGTATTGGCACTGGGTCAATTAAATTGTCCTTCTCTCAGATTTGCTTAGGGCTGAGAACCAGTTCAAGAGTCAAAGAAGCACTCCACCTCTTAATTCAATCTTGTGAGGTTTCTTTAAAAGTAGTTTTAACGCTGCCTTTAACTAAAATCTAGTCTAAATTATAACATTTACAGCAGTTAGCAACTGCTCATTCATTACCTTGACTAACAAGATCTGGTAGATTTGCTCTGCAAATAAGAGAAAGGAAAACTAAGATAGATTTTATATAACATTGTCAAATCTTTGCTTTTAGAGTATCAAAACCAATGAACATACTAGAGCTCTAGCAATCTAAGCATTCTAAATCTGTGTTCACTTGTTCCCAAAAAATTGAAAAATCTCCCCAAATAGCTCATGTCATGGAATAACCTATAATGATAACCTATAACATAAGCAGCTTAATGGTTTTCCTGAGCCTATGTACCTCATTGTGTGGTTTGAGGATTAACAGAGTTATTGCAAGTAAACCACTTACTTTCTGTTTTATTATATATTTTCAGGCAATAAAGCAATATGCAAGAGAGATGTGATCCAGATGATGATGATGATGATGACAGGCATTGTCCTGATAATTGTTGGTCACAAATATACATTGGTATACCTTGAGGAACTGCAAGGCCAAAGATTCAATTATATGTGTTAAGCTACTTGGTACATTACATACCTTGACTAATTTAGAAAGGCATTAAAAAAATTTTTTTTCTTACTTTTCCCAAGGTTTTAACATGAAAAAATTTAAACACACAGAAAAGTTGGTCTGTATAGTGAACACCCATATATCCACCACTCAGATTCTACAATTAACATTTTGTTATATTTGCTTAGAATGCCATTTTTAATAGCAAATCTTGGAACTCAAAAAGTATTCTCACAAACTTTAATTATCTTAACTGATGCATTCACTGACAAAATCAGTTGCTCAAGGTTTAACATGCTCTGGTAAAATCCATTCTCCACAATTAGTTAAAATCTTTTCAAAGCTCAAAGGGAGTCTTCTCGCCTACTGATTAAACATTTCACAGCTTCCCACTGGTGGTAGGTTAATGACGATTTTACTGTGTTCCACAACACTCTGCCTGGTCTGGAACCTAAGTTCTTCTTGAGTCTCACCTAACTGGACCTAACTCCCTTTCATCTATTCTGGGCTCCTTTCAGTTCTTCAAACATGCCTTGTCCCCCGCCCTCCTTCAAGGCCTTGACACATCTTCATCCCCCATCCCTACTTCTTTTGCTTACTTAGCTTATCAATGTCCTAAAAAAAAAAAAAAAAAAAGTCCTAAAAAGAGGTTTCCAAAGTAGAAGTGTGCACCTTATCAGGAATGAAAGCCAGTTCTTTGGGGATTGGAGAGAAAAAAAAAGCTTTTATTTCTATTTGCTTTTACCTAACTTAAAGGTAAGTTTTGCTTTGAAAATACTGAAATATCCACAGGCAAGAACACATACAGGTAATATACACATAATAACTGCCTATTTGGAGTATAAAAAGTGTTTTCAGGTCACTGCCTCAGATCTCAGCTCAACTGTTACCTCATCATGAATGCTTCCCTTTATTAATCAGCCTGACACAAAATTCCCCCTGTAAACTCAGAACATTGTGGTAGTTACAATTTTACATTTATCTCAGACTATTTAATTATGTCTGTTCTCATTCACTGGATTCTTGCATGAAGGCAGGCACTGAGGTTTAGTTTTGATGACCCTTTTTTTAAAAACTAATACCTAACATGTTGCCTAATTAATAGCAAGTTTTTGATAAATATTTGATGAATATAGAGGGGTGTGTGTGTGTGCACGCACACGTGTGTATGAAACATATAAATGTAAATATATTAGAAACTTATATCTGTATACATATATATATATATATATTTGAAACACATATGTATGTGTGCATACATATATAAATTATCCAAAATCAAAGCTCTTCAAAGGGAGAGCTGAGGTTTTTTCCTTCTCTGTTTGTAACCAATAAACTCTTTCTCCATTTCTCCAGTTCCTTTTTCCATTGATTTCAGTGAACTATCTTTGTATCATATGTTTATTTGCTATAGACATGTCAAGACAAAGCTCAAATATCAGCTGGGTCCATCATGCTCACAGTAATTGCAAAACTGTTTGCTGTAACACAGATTAAGAGGCTCTACTCAGCAAGCACTGAGCCAAGTTCTTCCCTGGCCACTTCAGGAACATGTGGCAGGGCTCTGTAATGTGATGGATGACATATGAAGTGCAGAGGGTTGCCCATATGCTGCTGCAATTTTCCTGTACAGGATGTGCTCTTTAGACTTAATAATGGAGATTTAGGACACTGGTGAAAATTCCAGTTCTCTTTAGGTCTCATTCAGAGTTTCCAGGCAGGGGGTGGCAAACCTATAATTCCTCCCTGCAGGAAAGAAAATGAAAGAAGGGAAAAGAGACCCCTAGTACTGACTCGCATCAGAACTGATCAGATAGGTTTGTACTACCTGTCACAGAAAGGAACAGATATAGCTGCTGAAATCCTGAAAGTTGAGTAAAAGAATGCAGGAGGTCACATAAAACTCTTCTAATTTAGGTTGGAGATCGAGGAAGCAATATAAAGCCAGTGGTGAGATTAACAAAACACATGTTTGATGTTTGGGAGGGGTAACAAGATAAAAGGATGCACACAAAAGGATGACGGGTTTGGTGGGCAGGAAGTATGATGTGGTGAGAATATGGTTGCTAAATACTTTAAACTAAATCAGCCTTTACTTACAGAAAAAAAAGTTTGGAATGCTACATTTTAAAAGGATACAAGCAAACAAGAAATCTTTTGGAAGAAAGAGACCAGTATGATGAGATGACACAATATCATACCTGAAATAGAATGGTTCCAAAAAGCAAGTCATAATCAGGATGTAACCATGAGAAGGGGACGCTCTAGAGGAATGTGATTGGTAGCATCAAGTGGAAAAGGGTGTTTTGTGAAAGGAGTATTAGGTGGAGAATTAGGCATATCCTATATAACCTTAAAAAGCAGCATTGGTTTTTTTGATATTGAGCTGCATGAGCTGCTTGTATATTTTGGAGATTAATCCTTTGTCAGTCATTTCATTTGCAAATATTTTCTCCCTTTCTGAGGGTTGTTTTTTCGTCTTGTTTATGGTTTCCTTTGCTCTGCAAAAGCTTTTAAGTTTCATTAGGTCCCATTTGTTTATTTTAGATTTTATTTCCATTACTCTAGGAGGTGGGTCGAAAGGATCTTGCTGTGATTTATGTCATAAAGTGTTCTGCCTACGTTTTCCTCTAAGAGTTTTATAGTGTCTGCCTTACATTTAGGTCTTTAATCTAATTTGAGTTTATTTTTGTGTATGGTGTTAGGAAATGTTCTAATTTCATTCTTTTACATGTAGCTGTCCAGTTTTCCCAGCACCACTTATTGAAGAGGCTGTCTTTTCTCCATTGTATACTCTTGCCCCCTTTGTCAAAGATAAGGTGACCATATGTGCATGGGTTAATCTTTGTGCTTTCTAAACTGTTCCATTAATCTATATTTCTGTTTTTGTGCCAGTACCATACTGTTTTGATTACTGTAGCTTTGTAGTATAGTCTGTAGTCAGGGAGCAACCCAATCCAAAAATGGGCAGAAGACCTAAATAGACATTTCTCCAAAGTAGACATAGAGATTGCCAACAAACACATGAAAGGATGCTCAACACCACTAATCATTAGAGAAATGCAAATCAAAACCACAATGAGGTATCACCTCACACCAGCCAGAATGGCCATCATCAAAAAATCTACAAACAATAAATGCTGGAGAGGGTGTGGAATGGAGAGAAGGGAATCCTCCTGCACTGTTGGTGGGAACGTAAATTGATATAGCCACTATGGAGAACAGTAAGGAGGTTCCTTAAAAAACTAAAAATAGAACCACCATATGACCCAGCAATCCCACTACTGGGCATATACCCTGAAAAAACTATAATTCAAAAAGATACATGTAGCACAACATTCATTGTAGCACTATTTACAATAGCCAGGACATGGAAGCAACCTAAATGTCCATCGACAGATGAATGGATAAAGAAGATGTGGCACATATATACAATGGAATATTACTCAGCCATAAAAAGGAACGAAATTGAGTTTTTTGTAATGAGGTGGATAGACCTATAGTCTGTCATGCAGAGTGAAGTAAGTCAGAAAGAGAAAAACAAATACTGTATGCTAATGCACAAATATGGAATCTAAAAAACGGTACTGATGAACCTAGTGGCAGGGCAGGAATAAAGATGCAGACGTAGGGCTTCCCTGGTGGCACAGTGGTTGAGAGTCCGCCTGCCGATGCAGGGGACATGGGTGCTCCAGTCTGGGAAGATCCCACATGCCACGGAGTGGCTGGGCCTGTGAGCCATGGCCGCTGGGCCTGTGTGTCTGGAGCCTGTGCTCCGCAACGGGAGATGCCACAACAGTGAGAGGCCCACATACCGGAAAAAAAAAAAAAAAGATGCAGACATAGAGAACGCACTTGAGGACACAGTGGGGGAAGGGTAAGCTGAGACAAAGTGAGAGAGTGGTATTGACATATATACACTACCAAATGTAAAATGGATGGCTAGTGGGAAGCTGCTGCATAGCACAGGGAGTTCAGCTCGATGCTTTCTGACCACGTAGAGGGGTGGGATGGGGAGGGTGAGAGGGAGGCTCAAGAGGGAGGGGATATGGGAATATATGTATACATATAGCTGATTTACTTTGTTGTACAGCAGAAAGTAACACAACATTGTAAAGCAATTATACTCCAATAAAGATATATATGTATATATATACATATATGTGTGTGTGTGTGTGTGTGTGTGTGTGTGTATATATATATATATATATATATATATATATATATATATATATATATATATATATATATGTATGTATATAAAGCAGCTTTGGGACCTGTGGATAGATGCTTTAAAGAAAGGGTTCAAGACCATTTAAGGAAGGGTATTCTTAGAACTCTGTGATGATCGGGTAAGCAGTCTCAGGAAGGAGAGTGAATGTGGACCACTGGAGGTGATCAATCATAGCCCAGATAATGGGTCTCCAAACCTGCCAGATTATCAGAGTCATCTGGGGAACCTCCCAACCATGCCCAGACCCAATACAAGTGATCCTTATGGCTAGGCAAAGTGTAGGACCCCAAGCTACATGAGCATTCTGTGATGGTACAGACATAATTCAAGCAGGATGGAGTAGATGATTTCTAAGAGCCCCTTCATCCCTCAGACCCTGATTCCACCTGTCTTTATACATTCTAGTGAAACTAATAATCAAAGAACTGACAAAAGGAGAAGGGCATCAGAGCATATTTGAAGAATTTTATGATTTATGATGTTTTCAGTGAGAATTTTTAGTTTCTCCAGGTGTTCTTATGCTTTGTACTTTATTCTCTAATGCAGTCATTGGCAAAAAGAACAGATAATGATTCTTTCTAGTCACTTCAAAAAAACCATTTAGAAATTACTCTCCTGATGGGAATCACTTTATGACCCCAAGAAACATGGAGGGGGAATATATATCAGTGAAAAAAAAAAGAGAGAAAAAACAACAAAATAGAAGCAAGCAAGGGAGAACTAATTAAAATAAAATATATTTGGTAACTTTTGGTGACTGATATGTGAATGTGTAATAGATGTGCGGATCTACTCTATGAAGCATTTTCAAACTTCATTGCAGATAGAAAACATTTGAGAAGCTTGCTAGCACGCAGCTTTGAAGGCTGCATCCCAGAAATTCTGATTTAGTGGGTCTTGAATGGGTCAAAAATCTGTTTTTAATAAGCTGAAGGAACAATCGCACAGACCACATTCAGAGGAAGAGTATCTTACAGTGCTCTTTTTCTTTCTTTCTTTTTTTTTTTTTTTTTTTTTTGCGGTGCGCTGGCCTCTCACTGTTGTGGCCTCTCCCGCCGCAGAGCACAGGCTCCGGACGCACAGGCTCAGTGGCCATGGCTCACAGGCCCAGACGCTCCGCGGCACGTGGGATCCTCCCGGACCGGGGCATGAACCCGCGTCCCCTGCATCGGCAGGCGGACTCTCAACCACGGCGCCACCAGGGAAGCCCTACAGTGCTCTTTGATAGAACTTCCTGCAATGATGGAAATGCTCTATACATGTGCTTTTAATGAGGTAGTTCCCAGCCACACTTGGCTGCTGAGTACTTGAAAAGTAGCTAGTAGCAGGTGAAGAACTGTTGGATTTTATTTAATTATTTTAACTTTAAATAGCCACATGTGGCTAGTGGCTGTCGTATTGGAGAATTCAGCTGTAGAATATATGTGCTTTGTTTTGGGTCAAGGAACATGCAGTTTTCTTTTTTGCATTGTACCTACCACAGTGAGGAAGCAAGAGACACTCTATCGCAATAAGAATAGCATGAAACCACATTTTTTGGTGGGATATTTCCATTCAATTCATGAGTGAATACAGCAGTATGATTTTATATTCTCAGAGTAAACATTTTTATTTCTATCCCAGTCTGTAAATAGTAATGCCATATTCATAAGGTGAACTAAATGAAATATCTGTGGTTAACTCTATTGATTTGTACTTAAAATAACTGAATACTGGAAAGGAGGTATGTTATTGGACCATGTGGCAACCCCACCAGTTAGCTTTATGACTTCTTTGCTGGTAGCTGACAGGTCAAGCACATAGGCCTTGACTAGGTTTTAGGAATGGCTGTATCATAGGCTTAAGATACTCTCCAAATCCATAGACCTATCCTTCCTAAGCAAATACTAGGAATACTGGCTGTCAAGAAAGTCACAACAGAAGAAACAGAGATCCCAAGCTATCTTACAGATGGGTTTAGTGCCAATAAATATACTAACTCAAAGAGCATCAGGGTATGGTATTCATACACTAAAAAGAGATGACACAGCAGATTCTCCTTCAAAAATTAGCTGGATTCCTATGTCAGGTTTAGCAGAGATATGAAGATGTGAAGACTTATCTTTACTGAATCTGTGCTGAGAAACACTTATCTAGAAAAGCTATAAAATGCACACATACAAACACACACAGACTAAATAGATGGGGTTTGGCAGGCGAGGGTGGGGAGTAGCGGATTGGGATGTTGGAATGAAAGTGCATAGTCATGTCAAAATAACTCACCCCCAACAGGAAAGAAAATAAAAGGGAAGTAGGGCAGAAAAGAAAGAACACTAATGGATCCGCCTTCTTTGCCCCCAGAGACAAAGGTTCTTTCTGCACATTCACATTAGCATTTTGGCATATGAAAATGAATTCTAGTGCTGGTCTATAAAAAATTATTGCTCTCATGTAAAAAATAAATAAATAAATATATTGCTCTCCTAACCAAAATCTTAGATAACCTCATGTGGCTGGCAGTAAGTCGTCTTAGAGAAATGCTCTTAGAGATTCTGTGATTGACAGTACACACGTCCTGTGTATGGGTTGGTATTGGCAACATTCCATGACCTGCACAGCTTGGTGAAGTTGCCTGGTTCCTGAGAGGACCTCTGCTAGAAAACTGGCTCTGGCCAGAAAACAGATAAAGGGATGGATTCTGAAGCCAATGCCTCAAAATCTTTCCCCAATGATGCCAGGATGTCATGAGGGCTCACTTTGTAATAAGGATTGGGAAACCTTTGCCTATTATAATGTTTTAAAAAGCTATCTTCTACATGGCCCATCTCAGTATTCCTTTGTGGCAACCCTTTGTGGGTTCAACTTCTTTGATCATCATAGTTTTATAGATGCAAGAGAGGAAGCTCCTATCACAAAGGGTGATATAATAAATCAGTGTGTTGGGTTTGGGATTAAAATCCTGGTTTTCTAATGCTTAATCTCAGGCACATTTTACAATTCCACACTATTCCCTATCTTAATACCATGTTTCTAAAAAAATATAGTAAAAGAAGTTTACAGATTTCATTCACAAGGCATAAAAAGATTGGTACCCACTGGTTGTGGGTGTTTCTTTTGCACTCACAACTTCGTCTTTCTGTCTATACAGGTGTGCATATATGTATGTGTGTATATATACTTTGCATTCCAAGGCTATAATTTTGTTGGATGTCCTGGTCTTGGTAAATCTCTGTGACCTACAGCTCTGGCAGCAATTCTAGGCTTTGTTCTCCCTCTTATAGCATTCCCTGCACAGGCTCTGTTATGATGCTTGCCTTGGAGGTAAGCTTACCTGTCCAGACCCTCACCCCACGCCCCTCCCCACTCCGGCCTTCTTGCTCTCTGGCCCACCAAGGAACAACCGATGATTGGAAGTTCCCGGGTCTGTGGATAAAAGGAAAGAAGCTTGGAGGAGACACAAAACAACAAAATGAAAAGAAAAAATAAAAGCACGAAGAAGGCCACACATGTATATTTTACAGTTTTCAAATGCTTTCACATTCGGACATAAGATTCACACATGCATCCTGGGGAGTCTCTGAGTTATCTAGACAGATTCATCACTAAGGTTAAAGCTTGCTAGAAAAGGTTTCTAAGTATTACTGATTTTTGTTTTGCATTTCGAGATTATTCCCACTAAATTCTCAGCTTGAGTTGGGTCCTCTGAATCATGAATACGCCAAATATTTGTACAAATGTTGGATAATAGTGATTTTTAACTCAACTACACATCGTGCTTCTTAAATCCGTGTCCTGTTTACTTAGGCCACAAGCATCTGGTTTCCATAGTCACATCATTTAACACCCAACAATGCCCTATCACGATGGACAGAAAAACAGACGGTCTACTTAAATCCTCCGAAATTCTAGGGCTGCTCCTTCCCTTTCATTCCTGACTCTATCACCTAAGAATTGTGCCAAATAGTAAGGAAAATGAGTGAGGATCAGGAACAGGTTTTGAAGAGAAGATGTGGGTGAGGAGAAGATGTTTTATTGCAAGTAATCTTGTTTCATTTGAAAGCAACATGGGGTAGCTTATCCACCTAATACACATGGAGTACCTGGAGTACCTTTATATTTCAGATCCTCTTCTCATCATTTCAGATGTAAGTGTGCATGTGATGTATTCTCTGCCCTAAGGGAGCCTCTAGCCTAGTGAGAACAATACCAGCAGACAGTGTAACTGCCGTGTACATGGCGCTAGGGGCACGTGAAGGAGCTGTCCCCACCTAGTAGTACTGAGATATTGGTGAAGGCCTCCTGTAGGAAAACAGCTAATTCTGACTATTACAAGTAGGTGGCCTTTATCAATTATTGCCTCTGAGTCTGTCACCTCATTTGTAACTTTTAAAAAGATCCCATGCAGCTCTATTAGGCCAGGGATAGTAGATGTAAACATTCACTGAATCTACCCTCTACATATTGATTACAATGCTTTGCCCAGGCATACAGCTAGTATGTGTGAGCAGAGAATGGAAGGAGGTTGAACTTCTGTACACTGAGCATAGAAAGCAAGTCTACCTACCTCTGCCCTTTGGATGGGGGCAGGAGCTGGTTTCAGAGGCCTGGCCCTGGCTTATCTGCAGTAAACACTGACCTCTCTACAGCCAGAGCCCAGCTCTACATTACAGTTGTGCCCCATCACTGCAGCTTTCTCCTCTCATGTTAAATCAACAGTTTATGACATGTACAAGGGAAAGCTGTAAATTTAATTTTGTCCCCTGCAGTGTGATTCCTATCTTGTTTGCTTGCAATATAATGAATATGTTTGCCCTCCAGACCCCCCGCCCAGTGGAGCAATTGGAGGAGAAAGAAAGAGAAAATAGGAAAGCATAATTAGGTATATGGATTAAAACTGAATTAATCAGAGGCTCAGCTAAAGATAGGCATATGCCTTTTGTGTGTGTGTGTGTGTGTGTGTGTGTGTGTGTGTGTGTGTGTGTAGTTTCTTTTCAAAAATCCACTAAACAGGAGATGATAATTAAGGAAAATGTGGGCTCTGTCTGTGCCTTGGAAATTTAAGGGTGGTTCAGATAGGTTATTTTTAATTTTGATGTAAATTAGAGCAGAACAGGATGGCTCTACTGACTCCACAGGCCTCATCTGCTGTCACACCCACCCCTGCCTGCTCCACTTCTATGCTACAAAAATGCCAGGTTCCTTGTCACCAGGGACCCTGCACTGCTGATCCCTTGAATGTCTTTCCCTGCTCCATGCATGATTGGCTTCCTCCAACTGAGTTCTCAGCTGCCTTCCCACCCCAGTCCAGGCTCTCCTGATCCCTTTAGCCCTGTTGCATAATTTTCAGAGCCTTTATTATCTGAAAACATCTTGTAATAGATAGTATCTATCTATCTACCTATAGAATATACATGTATTTCCTCTTTTTTTTTTAAATTTGTTTCTCCCACTAGAAATGTGTTTGGTGGGGGCAGGGAACTTGTCTATTTTATTCCTTATGCAGTCCCAGTAATCAGCATAATACCGATCATATGTCATTATTCAATGACATGCTAAATCAATGAATAAGTGATATATTGAGGTAAAAATTACTCAGGAAAAAAAAAAAACGTATTTTCAGCACCTTCTGCTATTGTAACAACACTCCAATTGATATCAGCACAGATGCCCTTTATACAGCACTTACCACATGCCAGGCACTATTCTATGCTCTTTGCATACCAACATATTTAATCCCTACAAGAAAATTAGGAGGCAGGCACTATTATTATCCATATGTTTTAGACGAGGAAACTGAGGCACAGAGATCTTCAGTGATTTTCCCATATTCAAAAAGTTACCAAGTGGCAGCACTAGTATTTGGACTCAGGCAGTTTGACTCCAGAATCCATGCTCTTAGGGATTATAGTAAACTGTCTCTCAACTTATATCATTATCGTAAGCAACTACAGGCACTCAGCACAAACAAAACAACAGTAATGACAAAAGGCCAAATATGTGTTTGTGTGTCTGTAGGTATGTATTTTTAATAATTGCATCCGACCACAGGCTCCTAAAACACATAGACATTGCTACCAGAAAAAAATCTAGCATAGATATTCACAGTCCTGTGACTTGAAGTCACATCACTGAACCCATTCAGGTTAGAATTTAAGCAGTTTATGCAGTTGTATTGCCTATGAGTGAAGACATATTTCTTTACGGCATCATTTGGGCTGAGAGGTTGTTAACACAAATCTACTCTTCTGAAAGTGTGGACAGAAAGGTGTGTGTGTATGTGTGTGTATTTCAAATTATGGAATTTGAAATGAGAAAAGAAATGCCTCAGAATCTTATGAAGTATTACAGCCTTTGTACCTGGCCCATATGTCTCTCCATTTATCCATCCATCCATCCAATGGCTGCTATGAGCCCATGATGTAAACAGGGGATGTAAGCAGTGACCAAGGCCAATATTGCCCCGCCCCCCATGGAGGTACATTCTGGCATGCATTGTTCTCAACACTCCCCACCTCTCATCTATATGAGCTATTATGTAGAGCCAATCTGTAAACACGGCAGAGAAAAATCTATGGGTGAGTGTGAAGACCAAAGGCAGAGCGAGAGGCACAGCCGTCAGAAGAAGTGGCACTGGGTAATGAGGGAAGGACTGGTGTGACGAAAGCAGAGAGTTGGAAGCCAGGAGATAAAGTAAAGGGACCTGGGGAAGGGGTAGAATTGAAGAAGGAATGACAGCTTTGTACCAACAGACTCAGCAGGTTGATCCCATGTATGTAGGACCAGTAGAACTACTCAAGTTAAAGTATTTTTTAAAGTGTTTTAAGATATATTAGTGGAAATATGAAGCTGTTCAAATTGTCCCTTTTTTGGGACTTCCCTGGTGGTCCAGGGGTAAAGAATCCACCTTCCAATGCAGGGGACTCGGGTTGGACCCCTGGTTGGGGAAGTAAGATCCCACATGCCTCGGGGCAACTAAGCTGGCACTCCCCAATGAGCGAGCCTGTGTGCCGCAAACTACAGAGCCCACACGCCCTGGAGCCCGGGCACCACAACTAAAGAGAGAAAACCCACACGCCACAACTAGAGAGAAGCCTGCACGGTTCAATGAGAAGCTGGCGCACCGCAACTGAGACCCGACACAGCCAAAAAAATAATAAAGAAAATCAATAAGTATTAAAAACAAAACAAAATTGTTCCTTTTTCTAAAGAATACAAAGGACTCCACCAGCCCATCACCACTGTGTTTGTTTTGAGAAGATAGCCTGAGAGCTCTTATATCTCTATTGATCCATGGGACTGTTAGGGTATAGGAGACGACATCCCTGGGGAGGAACTCTCTGTGCCATGTCGGGGGCAGAACTATGGCTGCACTTCTCAAGACTTAAAGGACATTAATTTACATTTGAAACAAGAGGAAAAAAAAACACCATCATTTTATTGTCAGTTTTGTTCCAGTCAACCCACCCCTCACCATGACTGCCAAGTGGACCTTTGATAGAAATTCATCCCAGAAATAGGATGTAAAAATTTAATGAGATTATTTTGATGTTTACAACCTCTAAGAATGCCCCCCCAAAGTCACGTGGTGGGAGGCATTTTCTTCTGCTTTTCCTGTGTATAATTCTGCTTCCTGAGCCTTTAACTTAGAGAGTCCTGACAAGATGAATTGGAATACCCCTGGCTACACAATACGTGCTCGCCCCTGTGGTGTGAGTTGTCAGAGCGCAGGACCGCCTTGATGACCCGAACATCTCTCCCACTGATGCCTAAAAGTCCACTGTTAGTTATTAATGCTTAGGGGAAATCAAGGAGCCTTTATGGATTAGATAAGATATTTGTAGGTTCCGTTTCTTAAATTAATTACCAGAAAACACAGTACAATTCATTATATATTTCTAAACATGAAATCTAATTCTGCTCTCTTACTGGCATCTTTTTCTAAAATGGATATTGCCTCAAAGGGGATATCTGTAGAAGCCTTTAAAACTGATTTGTTGATCAAACAGTTTTACTCCTTATACTCATGAGATGGGAAAAGGCATATGAGAAAAAACAAGAAGGCAAGAAACACCACAACTTGATTTGCTACTTCCCCCCTAAACTGCCTCTGGTGTACCTAGTAGTGGAACAGTTGTTCTTGAAGACCCTTTGCTATCTTGAAGTTTACATCCAGACCAGAAAACAAAGTGAGAGAGACAGGCTTAGGCAAGTGGTGACCACAGGGTCTGAGGTGTCCACCAGAGGTTAAGCTTCCAGAGCCTGTTTCCCTTCCAGTTCATCCGTTATCCCTCTCTGCCTCCACGATGAAAGTGTAGTGGTGAACAGCACAGTCCTTTTGCCTGTTTCCAGGAAGTCTGGAGCCCAGCAATGCCAACACAGCACTGTCCACTCTCTGCAGAGAAAGTCATCACTGTTTAGAAGGAAGGCCATCCAGAAATTAAACTTGTTTTTTATAACCTTGTTTTACATTTTAAAAGTAATTCCCCCCAAAGATAATTCGATTTCTTTAAACTCATTCCATTCTTTGTAGGATCAGAAGAACCATTGATGATTTCTGCTGAATAGGTTTTAAAAATCTAATTTATTTTCACCCCCACTCCTGCTGTTGATTACTCGCAGTTGGTCTGTGAAACTAGACTCATCTATTTTTAACGCCTGCCACTCAGTACATTTTTAAAATAAAGGGGTGTGAGTTTGAGTAAAGCCTGTGCCTCTTGTTACAGGCTGTAAACACCAACGATGGGTACTGGCAATTCTCTTAGCCAAAGCCCACTCTTATTAATAATTGATGGTCTTAAACCTCATCTATGAGAAATCATACAGCCAGGTCTCTTGTTAGTCCTAATCTATTTCTTGTGTTTCTTGTGTTTGTCTGTGTGCTTTATTATAATGTTTAGATTTTTAAGACACTGAAAGTTTTTCAAGTTCCTCTTCAACATGGCAATTCAATAAAAAAAAGTATATATTTAAGACTAGCGATATGATAAGCACAACTAAGTAAAATCCAATTTGAACATTTTTTCAACCTCCATTAAAAGCATTAAAAAGTAAGAAAAGTGTCAAAGTTTTAGCTACCAGTTGCCTTAACTTGCTGTATAAGCCAATCAGAGGAGACCAGTATTTATGATTCTACCTAATTGCCTAATGGCATAAGATGAATAGTGTAATGCACTTGCTATTGTGGCTGCTTTTTGACTAACTTAAGAGGCTTTGTAAATATAGATAGAGATATATAGATATAGATAATTATATCTCTATCTATAGAGATACATAGATATAGATACCCATCTAGATAGAGGTAGATAGATGAAAGGGGAAGAGATTATTTATCAGTATCTCTTTGGAATTCAACACAGAGCTCAGTACCATTGTAGTTCCTCAAAAAAATGGCTGATGAATAAAAAGGAGAATGAATGGGCATGCATGGATCCTTGATGAGGTAAGCACGTATACATTCAAAAATGTTTTATTTACATAATACAATTAATTTAGTTGGTATACAGTTCTATTAATTTTGGCAAATGCATACAGTCATGTAACTACCAGCAAAATAAAGACACAAAATAATTTTATCATACTTTCCCTCTAAATTTATTCAATAAGTATCCATCAATCTACATGCTGTCAGGTACTGGGCAAGTATCTAGTTACAAATTGGTAAATAAAGAAAATATGACCTCTCACAATGTAGCACTGTAGCTGACTGTCTGTATGTTCACAATCCTACATAACTTGATGGTAAAAAAGTTTAAAATTTCACCATTCCAAGTAGGTGAGAAGTAAAACTCGATGTTTCTTAGCAATTCCATTGTTTTAAGGTTTTTCTTTCAAATTTTATTGAAAGCTCTTAAGTTCTTTTATGCTAATTATCAATGTCTCTGAGTTCTGCTAAAGGTAAAAATATCCATAGGAACCATGTACAAATATCTGGAATTTGTTACTGGGGCTTTCCAAACAACTGATACTTTTTTCTGTAAGCTTTTGTAATAGGGAAGAGAAAATGTAGTGGGGAATAAAGGCAACTTCAAACCTAAGTTTTAGGAGTATCTGAAAACTCCCAAGGAAGATGGTATTAAAGAGAGGATATGGGATAGAAATGTAAGCACCTAGTTACTCTCAGTTATTCTCTCAAGAAGGTCTGCTTCCAGAACCATTAATGTTATTGAGGTTGTGTGTCATTATTCAGGCTCTGCTCAATAACCTAAAAATGAGGATCGGTTTACTTTTATTGGCATTGTTGAGTGAAGTGCTTCTCTCCCACCTCACAACACAACAGGAAACAGAACAAAGTCTCCACACCTACAGCGACTACTGGGATATAGGGAGAAATGATTGAAAGGAGATAAAAGACATCCACCTTCTCAAACAAGGTACAAAGAGTGAAGTAAATTGACAATAGTGCAATCCACTAACTTCTCAAAAATCTTATTATCTACTTCTTTCAACATGCATGAATTTTATGTTAGTTAAAAGAACCAGGACAGCTGTACTAAATACTAGTTAAGCAGAGGAAGCCCCTATTTGGGAAAATCCCGCTGCATTTATTTTAATTGCCTCTCCCAACTTTGGAATAACAGAGCATGATATATATACCATGGCCTTTTCAGCATGTCAATTAAATAGCTAAACACTGATCAACTTGTGGATAACAAAGATCCATTCGAAGAACATTAGTAGTGACTCTAGAATTTATAGTCCTGTGCCAAATGTCTGCTAATAACTCAGGAGTTAAAAGATATATAAACTATTTGCCATTACCTTCTGTTACCATTTTCTTTAGAGCAGGACTAGGGCTGTTTAATCTTTTTTTTAAAAGTTTTTATTGGCATATAGTTGCTTTAAAATGTTGTGTTAATTTCTACTGTACAGCAAAGTGAATAAGCTATACATATACATATATCCCCTCTTTTTGGGATTTCCTTCCCATTTAGGTCACAGAGCATTGAGTAGAGTTCCCTGTGCTATACAATAGGTCCTCATTAGTTATCTATTTTATACATAGTATCAATAGAGCATATATGTCAATCCCAATCTCCCAATTCATCCACCTCCCCTTTTCCCCTTCTCTACGTCTGTGTCTCTATTTCTGCTTTGTAAATAAGATCATCTACACCAATTTTTTCAGATTCCACATATATGCGTTAATATACGATACCTGTTTTCTCTTTTTGACTTACTTCACTTTGTATGACAGTCTCTAGGTCCAGCCACGTCTCTATAAATGACCCAAATTCATTCCTTTTTATGGCTGAGTAATATTCCATTGTATATATGTACCACATCTTCTTTACCCATTCCTCTGTTGATGGACATTTAGGTGGTTTCCATGTCCTGGCTATTGTAAATAGTGCTGCAATGAACATTGGGGTGCATGTGTCTTTTTGAATTATGGTTTTCTCTGGGTATATGCCCAGTAGTGGGTCACATGGTAGTTCTAGTTTTAGTTTTAGTTTTTTAAGGAACCTCCACACTGTTCTCCATAATGGTTATATCAATTTACATTCCCACCAATAGTGCAAGAGGCTTCTCTTTTCTCCACACCCACTCCAGCATTTATTGTTTGTAGATTTTGTGATGGTGGCCATTCTGACATGTGTGAGGTGATATCTCATTGTAGTTTTGATTTGCATTTCTCTAATAATTAGTGATGTTGAGCATTTTTTCATGCGTTTGTTGGCCATCTGTATGTCCACTTTGGAGAAATGCCTATTTAGGTCTTCTGCCCATTTTCTGATTGGGTTGTTTGTTTTTTTGCTATTGAGCTGCATGAGTTGTTTGTATATTTTGGAGATTAATCTTTTGTCAGTTGCTTCATTTGCAAATATTTTCTCCCATTCTGAGGGCTGTCTTTTAATCTTCCTATGGTTTCCTTTGCTGTGCAGAAGCTTTTTAATCTTAAAGATGGAAATCTCTCTGTCTCTCTCTCTACCTCTGTCTCTCTGATACATGTAATACGTTTTTGATCTATCATTAAATATTTTGAAAACCTAGAAATTGGATTATTGGATTATAAAAGAATTTTAAAGGCAAGTGTTTTACCTAAAGGCAAAGATAGAGTTTATGTAACAGTTGATGTCATGGCTAGCATAATAGATGAAAGAGAGAAAGAGAGAAAGAGTTTCTTTTCTGTAACCATTGGAAAAGCAACCTCTGGCTTCTCATGCATTCTTCCTCTTCCATCTTTCCTAGTTCGAAGATGCATTTCACACAGTTACATTGTTATTGGAAGATCTATTTCCTACCCATTTTGAAAAACTATCTAGCACTTTGATTAAACAGTTTTTGGTCCTCATATTCTCATACTTTTAACTCTGACAGTTTAATTTCCAGACTCAGAACTTTTCCAAATCAGAAAATGCCAGATTTGTTCATTTTCACAGGTAAAAATCAAAACAGTCTCATTTATTTCCAAAGGTTGTTTAGCTGCCTTTGGACATATTTAATATTATGACTCAGAAGATTGTTCTTACAGCTTATGGCTGCAGTATGAGCTACCATTGCAATTAGTTCTCATAAACTTCCCAAGACAACAATAACAACCAACACCATTATGACTATTGGTAATGACACTTTGCATTTATATGGCGCCTTTTATTTGAGCTGATCCCTAAATATTCTACAAGCCATATTCCTGGGTATCACTTCACCCATCTTCAGTACGCAGCCACCTTAGGGTAAAAACTAATAGCTGTTTAACATAGCACTGGCCCACAAAATAACACATTAAGACGATTATTCTCTCTTCAAATCTAAGGGGATTTTATAATAATAGCAGTCGTAATAGCTATGTCTTTTATAATGCTCATTCTTCTGCCCTACTCATAGACCAGAGGCATTATCCAGTAAAGAAAACATGGTAACTTCATTATAAAACACCAAAAGAATACACTATGAAATTACTGGTCATCAAATCCAGTCATATCTCATATTTGTCCCTTCTCCTTCACTTCCACAACTGGGATAATGAGCAACTTATTACATTATAGGGGGATTTTTGTGTCTGACTTTCATATGGCTTTCTTAGCTTTCTGGTCCTCCTTTACATATAGCTAAGTCTATTTCAAATACAATATTCACTTAATCCAAATCATGCAGAGTGGCTCCCTGTTGTATATCTCATCATATACAAGCTCTATCAATTTCCTTTCAAAATTGCCCATCCACCTCTCTCCTTTCTCTTATTGTCTTTGAATTTGACTATGTGTGTTATCCTTTGCTTTAACCTATTCCCCATCACGTGGCCTTATTTTTTTTTGTATCTTGCCTTTCTGCATTGGCTAATGCCACCCATCTTCTGTCCACAAATGGTTTCTCCATCAAAATAAGGACAAGTCTAGACTCCAAGAATTCTTCCTTAATAAATAAATTCACCACTGGAACCATCCTTTAGCCTATGTGATGATACTTTCCACAGTATATCAAAATTGTCCCAAGATATCTGAGATTATCATTCTCTAGTTAATTTTTAGGTTTCCCCAATTAAACTATTCTGTGCAAGGCCAAGGACATGCCCTCTTATTTCTTTGACTCTACCAAAGCATCTAGATCAGTGCTGGGAAGCCAAGGAGGACTCAAAAAACATTGATTAAATGACTGTGTGAGAGGTATACGCCCAAGGGAACAGATATATGGCAGCACTCATGCATGCCCAAACAGAACCTCATACACACACATCTTAGAATCATGCCCTTTTTCTGGGGTAGGAGGTGGGAAACTGGGTCAAAGTTGGTGTCGTAGAAGAGCAAGCAGACATCTTTGCAGGTTGGCTCATGATGAAGGCATTTCTGTGCTGAGAAGCAGAACCAAGTTTCCTAGCACTTACAGTACAATGCAAAGAACATTGTGCTAATGGTTATAGTAAATCCAGTGAAGTTTTTTGAAATTAAAAGATGTAAAAGCCTAACACCCAAAGGAAAACTTATTTTTCTGTTTATAAAATTGCACCCCTCTGTGATAACATAGAATCATAAAAAATTAAGAAGTAGAAGGAGCTTAGAGGTCACCCAATTTAACCCTTACTTGATGAATTTCTGATATAATATCCCTGCTAAAAATAGTTCTCCACCTTAATAGAGCTTGGCATAAGTCTAAAAAAGAAAAACAAACCTGAAATATTTCCATCACTTTCCTCAGCAGTAGAGTCAGAAATGCAGAAATACAATAACTGGTATTTTCAGACATATTATTGAGTACCCTATATGTGTAAATAATTGCACTAGAAACAGTAGGAAATGGAACAATTCACAGATGTATGAGAAATAATCTTTGCCCTCAAAAGAGGTAAGAAGGTATAAGTCTACAGAAAAAAAAAATGCACAAGAGAAAAATGAAATAAATGTTAAGTACGGGACTGGTATAGAAGTAGTCATTCTAAGTTTATTTATTTTTTAATTTTTTTAACATCTTTATTGAAGTATAATTGCTTTACAATGGTGTGTTAGTTTCTGCTTTATAACAAATTGAATCAGCTATACATATGTTTAAAATTGGAACACAATGAATCACTGACAAAGACTGTCAAATATCTAAGAACAATTAGTTCCATTTCATGATCATGCCCAGTCTCGACACATCCACTGCATGATCTTACCTGTCAAATTAATGAAGGATGCACCAAACAACCAAACAAGCAAACAAAGCAAGCAAAGTCTCTTCCTTAGTGACAGATGATGGATATCAAAATGTAACACCCACTAGATAAGGTACATGAGGTTGGTAACTGTCTAAGTCCATTCAGGTTCAGGCTGTTACAACAAAATACCAGAGACTGGATGGCTTATAAACCACGTAATTTATTTCCCACAGTTCTGGAGGCTGGAAGTCCATGATCAGGGTGCCAGCATGGTCGGCTGAAGGCCCTCCTCCAGGTCACAGACTTCTCCTTGCATCCTCACATTGAGGAGGTGACAAGGAATTTGTATGGGGTCTCTTTCATAAGGGTACTAATTCCATTCCCATTAATTGCCTCCCAAAGACCCCAACTACTAATGCCATCACCTTTGTGAATTAGGATTTCAACCCAAAAATTTTGGGGAGACACAAATATATTCAGACTATAGTGGGAAGCATATGTAGTTTTTGTTTGTAGGCTTGAACTAGTTAGAACTAGCAACATGTCTAATATCTGGTACATAGAAGGACTCAGTAAATACTCATACAATCTTGAACCATATGATGAGGGGGAAGTGAGTGTGAAAGAAAGTAATAACATTCTGCCTCCATAAGTGACTTTCAGATGAGATGGGCATTAAAAAAGTGAGAAATGGGTATCAAAAATCTTCTAATATCTGAAGGATTGTTTAAGTTTAGTATCAGGTTTCCATACCTTTGTATTCATCCCCTAATATAGTTGATCTCACTTTCTTTTTAAACTTTGGAAATTTTGTTGTTTTGTGAATGTTGTTTTCCAAAATCATACTTGGAACCCAAGTTATACAAAAAACAAAAGCAATGGGGGCAAAAGTTGCAGCTTTTCTTATTAGGAAACATCTTTAGAAGTATTTTACAAATGCTAGGAGTCATTGGGATAAGGTTTAAAAGCCATTGCCCTGAAAGATTCAAGAAGTACATTGCAGTTCTAAGATACAATGTTTGTGTACTTACTTGTGTTGTAGCTTTGTATGTAACACTGATTTTAGGAAAGAACAGTAATTCCCAAGGCTGACATATCTGAACTGTAGTATGTCTCAGAGATTTAGGATAAGGAATGTCACATTTTATAAGCGACAAGAGGAACTTGTTCAAAATCAAAGGGGAGATATCTCACTCTGATCAAAGTTAATAGGAATCCATATACTATAAAGAACATAAATACATAAGAAGTCTCCTGTAAAGCAGGCATGATATAGCCCTCTTGAGATTCAGTAATTGTAAAATAGGTCTGGACATTTTTACAATGTAGCCAAAGGGAGTTTGTGTATATTTTATGGTGTGAAATACCACATTATGAACAAGATCAGGAGCAAGTGTAAATAAAAGAGGAATATTTTAAAAAATAAAAACAGTTCCTTCAGAATTATCCAGGGATGAGAAGTATAATAGATCTCACTGAAGGATTTTGTAAAAATTCATCTCTCAGGGAGAAAAAAAGGAGGGCCTCCCTGGTGGCGCAAGTGGTTGAGAGTCCGCCTGCCGATGCAGGGGATACGGGTTCGTGCCCCGGTCTGGGAGGATCCCATATGCCGCGGAGCGGCTGGGCCCGTGAGCCATGGCCGCTGAGCCTGCGCGTCCGGAGCCTGCGCGTCCGGAGCCTGTGCTCCGCAACGGGGGAGGCCACAACAGTGAGAGGCCCGCATACCGCAAAAAAAAAAAAAAAAAAAAGGGGATGGTGGTGATAATTTTACCAGTTTTTCTTATGGCCTAGATGAGCTCACCTTCAAAATAACTAAAAGCAGTCACCCACTCATTCAGCAGGTAGCTACTAAGCAACTACTATGTGAAAATTGTGTCCTAGTTTTTATAGGAATGTGGACGTCAATAAATGCCTCTGACTTGTGGGCATTCACAGTCTAGATGGAGAAGATAACGCTTCCACAACACAGCTGCTAGGATATACGGCAAATCATGCTAAGTTTTATCAGAGATTTTGGAGTTAAATCAAGGGAGTGTTTTGAAAGTAAGAGAGAGGAGTTTAGATTTTACATGAAAAACCACTGAAAGCAGGGTAGGTACCTAGTGATCTCTGTCTTTAAGGGCACTCATTCTGAGAGTCCTGTGCGTATCTGTGTGTTTATGTGAACTTGCACATACTTGCACATGCATGCAAAAAGGCAGAGGCTAAAGTAGGCAGTTTAGTTAGGAGGCGGTTATAAACATGGGCCTTATTATCTACACCAGGGAAATGGTAGAGTGAGTGGGAAGTAGAGGATGGATTAGGGGTACATACGGAGTGCTAGGAAGGGTTAGGATGAATGCAGGTAACAAATATTCTGCTTCCCTACAGAAGGCTACCAGTGAAAAAGGAACACATTCTTCTCACTAGGGTGCCCAAGATAAACCAAAACTATTTCTCTTCTGACTGTCTATTTTAGCCTCCAAAATAGCTAATAACAAAAAAATTCAAGAAATAAGGTACTGGGCATTTTTTGATAAAACTGCAAGTTTTTGCTTGATAAAAACCTCCCTGAAGCTCCTTTAAGTGCAGTCTGGGCTTCCTGACTTTGCTTTCCACTCTACTCCTCCTGAAGTAGTCTGAACCCTTGGGGTTCTATGAAATTGTTTTAACCACTTTATAGTTCACGAAAAGATGTTGCATCCCAGTAAGGTTCTCAGATACTCAACTTTTAAACTTAAAAAAAAAAAAAAAGTGCCTCTTGACAGCAGTGGCCTCCTCCCATTTCCTGAAGAATGACCCGTATGCTTGCATCATAGTTTAAATTTCTCCAAGAGTACAGTCAAACAGGTTGAAAAGAAAGACTTATAGACCAAGGTTTCTTCCTGTCTGCTCCTGCTGCTTGAGGCTGCAACTTCAATTCCCACAAGCCACAAAAACCTTTACAGGACATCTCCTGGAAACAGTTGCATCTGAAAGTACTTCCTCACAGAATTTTCTTCAGCTCAGCAAACAATTATACTGATAAGAGCACTGGGGTGCATACCTTCTGTACTCAAGCACCTCCCAGGGGAAAACCCTATCTACACTTGATACCTGAGCATTGAAAGATAAATTTCAGTAGGTGGAGGTGGTTAGAAAGGGAACAATTGCTTAGATGAACGTAAGTCCCCAAGGATATTTGTGTCAGAAAAATGTGATAAAATTGTACCTAACCAATTGCTACTAGAAAAAAACACTTTTGACCTCTCAGTCTCTTTGTTGAATTTGTTTTAATAACATGTTTGCACCTGACCAAAGAAATAGTGTCTGTTTTAAGTGTGCATAATATATTTATAATAGCATAATTACAAACAGCTGGGGCTCAGATCTTGAGGTGTGCATTCATTTTCAATCAATCATTTTGTTCATATGACAAGTATTTTTAAGATTACAGCCATATACTTAGTCCCCGGGAATGAGAGGAGGGTTACTTACAATAAATATATGTCAGGTACCATGCTTTTGTTGGGGACATATCCCGGGGTTAGATGGACATAGTCCCTGCCCTCAAGGAACTTAGAGCTCACATGGAACAGAAGACAGACATTAAACAAATAACTGTTTAATTGAACACAAGATTACAACTGTGATAAGGGAAAGACAGGCAACAAACAAGATGCTATGAGAGTGCATTACCAGAACTTGGAGACATGAAGATCTGGATATTTAGATTTCTTGCCCCAGATGTTTGTATTATATTTTCTGTTAAAAGATACAGCATTAGAGATGGTACTAAATGAGTTCAACATATGTCATGGCTAAGCAAAGAGCTGTTCTCAAAGAACATGGATGGTGAAACTTGGGAATACTTTTGGCTGTTATAGAAAAGAAACGGTCGCAAAACCCTTAGGATGCAAAAACTGAATCATCCTCAGGGCTGAGGAAATGAAGGAGAAGAAGCAAATACAAAATATGACAAGATTTGATGATCAATAGTTTTATGGGCTAATTCCTTTGGTACTTATAAAAGTTATCATGTTTTTGTTACTGAATTATGCTCTGGTCTGTAAGTAGGCAAAGCAACCAGCACAATAAAATGCATAATTATTATGATTGTTATTATTATAAGTCCTTTTAAAGATCTGAAGAGAGAATAATGTGTCAATGTGGTGTTTTCTGGTACGTTAAACAGCTGCTAATTACTCATTACCCCAGTGGTGGCTGCATCCTGAAGATGGGTAAAGTGATTCTATCAATATGATTTGTAGAATATTAAGAGATTTTTTTCAAATAAAAGACAGCAAATGGGTGCTGCTGAAAATCAGAAGAGTACTAGATACATTTCATAGTGTTTTGTACTCCAAATAATTATTTAAACCCTCTGTCTGACATTTATGTAGAAGTTTCCTAGTTAGTCTACTTCATTCAGTTATAACTTATTTGTAAAAATAATAACACTGCCCAATAATTCAAGCACCCTTATTTGAATCATTATTTTTAACCTTCTTTGATACCTCCCTCTAGTAGAGTGAAAGGTGCTATTCAACACATAGTTCACCAGTTGTCAGCCTCAAATATAAAGGTTGATGCAAGGGACCCTGATAATGATTTTTGAACTGGCACAATTGTTGTTAAAATATTTGACTTGATATCTACTGATGCAAAGTAAAGACATTACCATACTCCTAAATACTTGGCATTTGGTTTTCCTGCTTACTTTCACAGAGCACTTTCAGACAAATTAGTTTTACTACTCAACACAATATACTCAGGCAGAGAGCCACTGTTGTTCATACACCAGACTCCCAAACTCATAGCTACTAAGAACCAAAACTGATTTCCTGTCTATGCATCTGCTTTCCTAAGGAGAAGGCAAGAACATACAATGGGGAAAACACAGCCTCTTCAATAAATGATGTTGGGAAAACTGGACAGTTACATGCAAAAGAATCAAACTGGACTACCTTCTCACACCATATACAAAAATAAATTCAAGGGAACATACGTATATGTATAACTGATTCACTTTGTTATAAAGCAGAAACACACCATTGTTAAGCAATTATACTCCAATAAAGATGTAAAAAAATAAATAAATTCAAGATGTATTAAAGACTTAAATGAAAGACCTGAAACTATAAAACTCATAGAAGAAAACATAAGCAGTACACATTTTGACATTGGTCTTAGCAATATTTTTTTGGATATGTCTCCTCAAGCTAGGGAAACAAAAGCAAAAATAAATAAATGGGACAGCATAAAACTAAAAAGCTTTTGCACAGCAAAGGAAACTATCACCAAAATGAAGAGGCCTCCTAATGAATGGGAGAAGACATTTGAAAACAATATGTCTGATAAGGGGTTATCCTTTGTATATCCAAAATATACAAACAGGTCATACAACTCAATATCAAAAAACCAAACAACCTAATTAAAAAATGGGCAGAGGACCTAAATAGACATTTTTTTCAAAAAAGACATACAGATGGCCAACAGGCACATGAAGCTGAAAATCACTCATTGTCAGGGAAATGCCAACCAATACTACAATGAGATATCACCTCACACTTGTCAGAATGGCAATTATCAAAAAGACAACAAATAACATATGTTAGCGAGGATGTGGAGAAAAGGCAACCCTCACGCACTGTTGGTGGGAAAGTAAATTGGTGCAGCCACTACTGAAAACAGTACGGAAGTTCCTCAGAAGATTAAAAACAGAACTCCCATATGATCTAGCAATCCCACTTCTGGATATTTTTCCAAAAAGAAAAAAAAAATATGCCAATTGTGACAACACAGAGGAACCTAGAGGGTAGTATGCTAAGTGAAATAAATCAGACAGAGAAAGACTAATACTGTATGATTTCACTTGTATGTGCAATATAAAAAAACAAAACAAATGAACAAACATAAAATAGAAACGGAGTCATAGATGCAGAGAACAAACAGGTGGTTGCCAGGGGGGAGGAGGATGGGGCAATGAGTGAAATAGGTAAGGGAAATTAAGATGTACAAACTTCCAGTTACAAAATAAATGAGTCATGGTGATGAAATGTAAAACATGAGGAATATAGTCAATAATAATGTAATACGTATGTATGCAGTACAGTCACAGATGGTAACTAGACTTATCATGGTGATCATTTTGTAACATATAGAAATAACCAATCACTACGTAGTGCACCAGGAACTAACATAGTGTTGTAGGTCAATTATACTTCAAAAAATAAACAAACAAACCCATAGAAAAACAAAACAGATTTTTGGTACCAGAGTCAGGGAGCAGGGTGAGGGGGAATTGGATGAAGGTGGTCAAAATGTACAAACTTACAATTATAAGATACATAAATACTAGGAATGCAATGTACAACATTACTGGTATAATTAACACTGCTGTATGTTACATATGAAAGCTGTTCAGAAAATAAATCCTGAGTTGTCATCACAAGGAAAAATATTTTTAAATGTTTTCTTTTATTTTGTATCTATATGAGATGATGGATGTTCACTATAATTACTGTGCTAATCATTTCATGATGTATATAAGTCAAATCATTATGCTGTACATGTTAAGCTTATACAGTACTGTATGTTAATTGTATCTCAATAAAACTGGAAGAAAAAAAAAGTTAGATTTGCAGATTCTACCACAGACTTTCCAAATGATAATCTCCTTGTGTGGGACCTACGAATCTGTATTTGTGTAAAGTTCCCTGGGTGTCTCTGTTTCAGTCTATCCAATGATTGCATTTAGGAACCATTGTTGTGGAATAGTCATGGAAAAAAGTTGAATGTAAGTTACAAATTTTATTAAAAAAGAATAGAAGACGTTGTGTTTCATCTTCAGTGAGAACAGGCAGGCTCCGAATATGTTTTATTTGAAATTTCTTTTTAATTAAAGCAGCTGGAAATCATTTTCTCACGGAAATAACCTTGTAGATACTAGTCAGCTCCAAGAATGTTCAATGAAACCTCTGTAGCCAATGATGCAGCCAAACACCAGTGCCATGAGTTACTACTTCAGTTATTCCTTGGGTTCTTTTCATAAAATATATTTTCTACAAGTAAATAGATACCACCTTCTAGAAATTAATTGCCTTATTTATTTGTTCATTAAAATATTCCATTTAAAAATTGTATATATCCATATATATATGCATGTGTGTACATATATGTATCTTCATACATGTTAGGCACAGTGCAGGGCAGCAGAGATACGACAGTGAATAAGATGGAAATAGTCTCTGCCCTCACGGACCCTGCAGTCTAATGGAAGAGTCTGCTGATTAAAATAAGCAATTAGAATAGGGTATCAAGTGCTATGAAAAAATGCTACGGAAATGCCTAGGGGTGGCACCTGATTCTTTCAGCATAGGTGTTTCTGTGTGTGTGAAGAGGGAGTAGGGAAAAAAAATTAGAGAAGACAAGAAAACTATCTGAAGCAAATCTTGCCTAATATCATTTTTAAACATAATGAGGATAAAAGGCACTAGTCACCTGGGATTTTGTTGTTGTTATTTGTTTGTTAATACAGATGCCTGAGTCCCCACACTAAACATAATGAATGGGAGTTTTTGGAGGGGGGAATTGAGCTTGTAATTAAGAGGACCTTAAACACCATGTTAATAGGAAAGGGAGCCGTTCTGTAAGCCATAAGGCTTTGAGCAGGAGGGAAAACATTATCAGATATGCTTGTAGGATGCCAACTCTGAAAGAAGTATGAAGACTGAACTTGAGAGAATATACAGTGGAATCTGAGAGACCCATTGGAAGATTGTGAAAGATTAGAAGGTTCTGAAATCAACATTATCATCATCATCAACATCACCATAATTACAACTGAATTTATTGAGCACTGTGTGTATCAACTAATTTAAACTTGAACAAAATCCTATGATATAGTTTACTGTATTTCTAGTTTACAGATGAGAAAATTGAAGCACCATGAGGTCCAGTAACTTGCCCATGATCACAGATGTAGTTAGTGGAAAGACAAGGAGTTGAGTCTAGGGCTTGCACTCTTGAGCACCACATTACACTGAATCTTAGAGAAAGAGGAGAAAAGAAGTAGAGGGTGATTTCAAGATGATAGAATCAATATGACTAGATAACTGAACTGGGTATGGAGACTAGAAAAAAGGGCATGTCAAAAATAACCCAGATGTTTTGAGCTGGGGAAATTAGGATTTGGAGGTACCCTTAAAATATGAGATTTGGGGTGACAGAGTTTCCTTTGGATGGGGAGGTTTGAAGAATGTATCACAGGTACCTGCAGGGGCATCCTTGTAGATGCAAATGTACAGCATGTGGAAACATTTTGAAATATAGATCTGTGTGTTAGAAGAGAGGGGAGAGGGACTTCCCTGGTGGCACAGTGGTTAAGAATCTGCCTGCCAGTGTAGGGGACATGGGTTCGAGCTCCAGTCTGGGAAGATCCCACATGCCACGGAGCAACTAAGTCCGTGCGCCACAACTACTGAGCCCATGTGCCACAACTACTGAAGCCCAGGCTCTTAGAGCCCATGCTCCACAACAAGAGAAGCCACCACAACGAGACGCCCGCACACCGCAACTAGAGAAAGACCACACGCAGCAACAAAGACCCAACACAGCCATTAATAAATAAATAAATAAATAAATAAATAAATAAATAAATAAATAAAATTTTTTTTAAAAAGAGAGGGAGAAGTTTTCGTGGGAGTGTTTTCGTGGGAGAGAGAAAGAGAAAGAGAGAGAGAGAAGAAATATGGACTACAAAGAAATCAATCCAAACATAATCTTGTAGAGCTGAGCTGAATCAATAGACTTCTGGTTCCCAAAACCTATTTTCTGTTAGCCTTCCACTTTACCTGAAACACCACTAGCACCTTTTAACCATGTAGCCTTATGATCTATCTATTCATCTACCTATGTCCTATCAAATGTATATTTCAGTATCACATTTATTAAGTTATGGAAAAAGTTCAAATCATTTTTTCTTGTTTTAGTTGGCTTTCTTGTCACTAAAAATCTAGGGAGATGTCCAAAATTATTATCCATTTTAGTAATTTATAGCATAATTTAAAGACTGGAGATTGAAGAAGGGGCTGTCATAGGACAGGAAGACATACATAAAATATTCTCACTTGTTAATGAGTCCTTATCACCTTCACAAAGTGTATATTTGAAGCTTCATAGTGTTGATCATCTGACCTCTTGATATTTTTCCCCTGCTCCTTTAGGAATTCAAGCCTTGCAACAAAAACGTGAAAGCCTATGCCAGTAGAAAATATTTTTCAACTGACAGAGGTGCCAAAGAGTAGAATCTGAGAGGGTATGGTTTACAACCTTACAGTAAAGTTTGAACATTCACATTTTTCCACTTCCCACTAAAATCCATTTGGAACTAGCATCCTTGAATACATAGGCATCCTTTAATTATGCTATTCATATATTTAGCATCTACCACTTCTAGTCTAAAAAGTTCTACAAATTTAAAATCTACCAGACAAAGTGAAGCATATTTTCATTTGTCCTAAAAATTACCTCCTTCAAATTTCTAGGGGTGTCTCATAATGCTGGTGTATCATGCTGTATTAACAAATGGTGTACTCACTAGGCACTTTCATGGTTTGATCTCAAGTAAATTCTCTTCTGAGTTCCATTCCTTCCAGGCTGGGCTCCCATCTCTTAGTCCTTTAAATTACTTAATCTCCACTTTCTGTGGCTCTATTTTGCCATGTGCAGTTCAGCTGAACAACAGCAGTGTTACGTTGTGTTTAGTTTTGAATTCCCATCTGATGGTGGATAATTTTACTAACATCAAATTCAGATGCTGTCAGTAGAAAACAACATATAACGACGACTTCCAGATCCCCTGTTATACTCTTGTTAGCCCCTTATACTTGCCTGTAATGGGTCTCACGTGTCCCTTCACTGACCAATCACAGCTTCTCTTGAAAGCTTCTTTCAGTTTATTCCCATTGAGGTGTCATTTCACAGCCCTGGAAAGACTGGCACCATTTGAGAGAATTTACTAACTATTTCCTCTTATGGATTTTTCACAAGAAGTATTTTTTGTGTATTATCTTTATGTTTGATTTTCTGTTTTTAAGTAAGATCCTGGTCCATAACAAAAGAACAAAATATTTTCCCAGTATGAAGTTTTAAAGGTATTTTGAAAAAAATTAATTTAAACTGTGGTAAATTTAGAGGAATCTTAGTAGTTTTGCTATAAATTATTTCCACTTATAGAAGCTGTGCTGCCTTTCTCTCAACAAAGGATGATTTGTAAGTTTTATTGAGTCTTTTGATTACATGGCACTTATATGACCAGTATGGAAGTAAGATGGCCAGTGATTCTGTCATCATTTTATCTAGTTATTCTGAATGCAACACTGGTACTGCTCAGAGATTTATTGAACTGTTTTATAAATAAAGGAAACCAATATTTCAATTAGTTTTTCTGATTTTCCTTTTTTCTCCTAAGCCCACTATTCATACACTGACCTTCAAACAATGCTTCAAATTCCCTAAAAGATTCTGTCCCTTGTAATATAGGTCTGGTTGAGCTTCAGGTAGGCTCCTAACAAGGGTTAGGCTACCTGCTTGACAGATACTTTTACTATTATATTTTGAGTACCTCTCATGGGATCTTCCTATGTTTATTTCTTGTGCATTTGGTGCTTGTTCTGGTTGGTTGACTGTCCAATTCCTCTAATTGTTTTTTTCTCTCCCAAAGATGCCTTTATTTCTCCTTCCAACAATAGATATTTTAACTTAGCTGGTTATTCAGTTTTGTTTTACTTTCACCAGCTCTTGGTCTGTTTGATCCTCTAAAGAATTTATCATGAATTTCCAATGAGGTATTTTAAATGTTTTCAGGTTTCTTGTGGCTTATTTAACTTTGCAGATCTTCCCTATAATTTTTTTTTTTCAATTGCACATTTTGGCACGGTTTCTGCTCCTGGAGTTTAACAGCTGGGTTATAGATTTCTTCATTTTTCCTCTTCCTCTAGAAGAGTGCTTGTGGTTTTATGTTTTGTTTTGTTTTTACACATTACACATATATCTCCAGCATTAGTTCTTATTCAAATCTAAGTATCATTTCCAGACATTTCTTTTTCATTTGAGTTCTAAACACCTGTTGCAGAAGTAGTCATTTATCCTATCTGGAAATCTTATCATTTCCTATTTTTTCCCCAATGTGTGCATTTAGACACTCCATATCTGGTCAACTCTTATCCCTTAGTATTACTACTTATCCTTCTTTTATAGATTCTCTGTGTCCCTCCATATTTTAAAGTCAGGCTCATGATTTTGGCAAGAAAATCTAGAGCATGTCCCTACGGCCACATTTTGTTATTTAAGTGAATATTTCTAAGCACAGGAATTCTCTCGTATTACTGGTTCCTTTGTAAGATAGGGTTTTTACTCTGTTTCTGTTTATACCCTCCTTCATACACAATGTTTCAGACCTCTCTACATAACCTTCTTAATAGATTTCAAAGGCTATAAGCACCAGACTCTATTGGTTATCTTTCCTCCTCAACAGCACCTGGTTTTTAAACAGCTATCTCAACCAGTGTTTAACAGATGTTGAGTACAGTGCAGTGCTTTAAAACATTCTAATTATCTTTTGTCTTTGTTTAGCAGTAAATGAATGTTCAGGCTTTTTTATTCACTGTGGTGGTATAAGTACTTTCGCAGAGTTGGGGTGAAGGATGGGATTGGGGAAAGGAAGCAGAAAAATCTCTCTAGCTTCTCCTTTAAAGAAAAGTAATGATTTTTTTCCCAGAAGGAAATCAAAGGCTGCATGAAATGTCTGCCCCTGTAAAAAATGTAAGCTGATATTTTTAATGCCAGGCACTTTTATCCTATACTTAAAGGCAAAGAATGAATGAAATGTAGAAAATGAAGAACATGTGACAGCATCAAAGAAGCAACGCAAAGCTGGAGAGTGTGTGTCTGGCTATGTCAGGCCAGAGTGGGTCTTTCTAGGCAGACCATTAATGCAATCTGGCTGCCAGATGAAGTCTTTATGAAAGGGCAGAAAAGATCTATAAAGACTTTTTGATGTTTTAAAGGAACCTCTCCTTTATATCCCCCCTCCCTTTTTCCCCTCCTCATCTTGTCCTCACCAATGCCATCTCACTTGCGAGGCAAACCACAACCATCTGTAGAGTGTTTTATGTTTTAAAGCATTTGGATCTTGGCTTGATCTCTATCATGAGGGACACTGGAGCATTTTTCATTTCTGCTGGGAGAAAATGGGGAAATGCTGGGTAGAACGGGTAAATGCTGCTAGGAGGTACTGAGATGCGGTGGCTAATGAGTGGAATTAATCAAATCCTATTTACCTAATCAAGATAAGGATTATTTCTTGAATAAACTTAATCACATCACGTTGGCACCATTAGGACATCATGACAAATCCCCTCATCTTATAAAGAGGAAATCGAACTTCAAGGGCTCACAATTAGTCCAATGAAATTACAGGACTGCAATCCATTTCTCCACATTCTTGCTTCTTATACCATATAATCTCTCTCTTTACTCTCAGAAGACCTCAAGTACCATCTCTGTTCTTGCCTTCTCTTCCATGGTATCCTTCTGTCTGGAAAAACTATTTGGCCAGCAGGCTTTGCGTCAGCTGTATATGCGTCTGAGTGTATTCAAGCCTGTGGCTTTGAACAGAGCTGGGTTAGCATAACATGAAGGTTCTATTATCCCTGAGACTATTCCTGGGTGGTGGGAGTGGGGGTGGGGCATGGAGAAGGGCAACTTTGGGTGAGGAGAAGTTTGTGAATAACAATGACCATGTTCCCTGGGATAATAAAAGATACAACAGAGTGAGCAGATGTACTATGCCCTTACGCTGATCTCTCTGATATTCACAGTTCTTCTAAATGTCTTAACCCTCCTATCTTCTATATCTACATCAGCTCCTTGGCCCATTTCACACTTTCTCCATATTGCACTTGTATGTAGGTAGCACCGTGATAGTTTAGCTCGACATCATAGTGAAGTACAGTGAAAAGTGGACTGGCTTAGGGGAAACCCAAGACCTCCTGAATTCAAGCCCTAACTGCCAATATCCATCTTTGTAGCTCTGAGCACACTACAGATGGAACCCCTGGCCCAGAAAGGTGAAGTAAAATGAAGAGAACAGATTTCAGGACTTTTAAAATGCTTTTCATTACTAACTTTCTCTAAAAACCAGGGGGTAAAAAAGCAGCCTTTCCTTCCTTCTTTGCCTGGTCCCTACCCCCACTCTTCTTTCTCAATTGCTGTGGTGTTTCTATTGCCTCAAAATGTCAGCAGTGCATTTTTCAAAGTATCAAGGACTCAACAGAACATGAAAGCTTTGTATTCTTTCCATTTCTTTCCCTCTTGAGAGGAAATCTCTTCCTCCATAGTTATTACACTGTAAGTTACTAAGTTAGGAAACTTTCCTTGGACTCTTCAGCATCCTTCTTTGCCCAGTACACAGCTTCTTCTCAGTACCTCCTAACACACACCAAAGGTATATCACACCTGGAATTTTTCTTACATAGTTACAGAAGTCATACTCTTACCTTCGTTCACCTCTTTCAATGCAAATAATCCTATCACAAAAAAAACAATAGTCTCTTTATAAGTGTATTGGAGTTCCTTGCTAATGTCAAACATCATACGCACATGTCTGTAAATGCCCTCCCTGTTCTGGACACTTATTAGAGGAGTTCTCTGCCTCTTTTAGTGATCCACCTATGTATGAGAAAAAGCAGATGAGGAATATCCATAGCCTCAAGCTCAGGCCTTTTTCTGGCAGACTCCCCAGTAATAGTTAACTTTGAGACTATCATAGGAGGCTCAATTGAGTAGAGGTCTAATATGACATCTTATATTTAGGGATGCCTGGCATCTGCATGTTTCCTGGAGATCCCATGGGAGCCATTAATCTGTTCATCCTCAGGGCTGCTGCTTCTTTGCTCTGAGACCTCAGGGATTTCAGCTGTTTCTCATTAGCAGCTGCCAAAATTCACTCCATCCCGTGACTTTCTGGTCTCCCTCCAGTTTGTCTGTGGAGCAAAACACAGTCTCTTCATTGGCTCTCAAGTTCTTGCTGGCCCTGACTGATGCACACAGACCCCTTTTACTCTAACTTACAAATGTATTGCTAATCATCCCTGAGAGACAGAAAATAAGAAAAACAGAAAATATGGTGAGTTCTTTCTCTCAGTCTGCATGTATTTATCGAGCTTCTACTCTATTCCAGGCATGGGGAATTCAAAAGTAAGTGAGAATAGTGCCTTCCTCCAAGAGGCTCCCAGTCTAATGGACAAAACTCACATATACTCAACAGAGACTATGAGAGAAAGGTGAAAGCAGAATGGGGAATGCATAGTAGAATGGACAGTTCCTATTATATTTAAAGTTAAAAATATTCCCAAATTGTACAAAGTTTTCACAGTCTTCGTCTCATGATTATTGATTATTCATATAATTTACTTATTAATTCAACAATTATTTCTGAATATCTACTACATGTCAGCTTCATTCTAGGTACTGGAGATACAATAATGAAGAAAACCAACTAATTTCCTAGTTTATATTCTTGTGGAGGAAACCAATAATAAACAAATCAACATATAGTTTCAAATCATGATAAGTGCTATGAGGAAAAAGTGGATAAAAACTAATGTTGGTGAAGACCTCTCTGAGAAGGTGACATTGCAGTGGAGGTCTGAATGAAGTAAGGTAGAGAGAACTAGGCGACAGTATAAGGGAAGAATTTTCTTGGTATCAGGAGGGACAATAATAAAATTTCTGAAGTGAGAATGATGTTGACAGTTTGAGGATCATGAAGAAATCCTGAATGGATACAGGTGAGCCTCTCAATTGGCCATGATGGGAGTATTAAACCATGGAAATTGGCAAACACTACAAATTAGGGTTTCCCTGGTCACATTCAGGAAAAATTCTGTCTGGGCATTGCCACAGACCCAGAGAAAAAACCTACTTCTCAGACCTCTGGAACCATCTCTGTTCCAGAGAAAATCTCCAACAGAGACAGAGAGTCACAGAGCCTCAGCCCTGTAACCTTAATGCCAGGAAACTTCTAAAGCAACTTGGATCCAGGGTAAAAGCTCAGAGGCATTTTGATACAGGTTTTTAAAGGGCCTGTATTATTTTGGAAGAAACCATGGCACACATATCCCTTTTTATCATTGCAGAACCCCAGTTTGCCTTCTCTACTTATTGTCCTACGAGGTTACATCAGATACACCAGATGTAAATGCTAAGTACAAGAGACACTGACCCATACAAGAGAGGGGACATGAAGCTGAAGAAAGGATGAAATATTATTTCGTAGTTTAAAAATACTGAGAAGGGTTTCTATAGAGAATGAGTATTAAGTAATGTGAGATTAAAAACCAATCACCAGTGTGAGACTTGGGTGCAATAGTAGAAGCATACACATACACACACAAACACACGTATACACACAGTGCATTAAGAAAGTCCTACTTTATAAATCTTCATAAATCAGCTAGATGATCTTCCTACCCCCAACCCAAATTCCTAGACTGTGCAATTGTTACACAAGAGATTAAAACAATTATATGTGATACTCAATTAAACATGTATACTTCTAGTGAGTGACAGATTTACCTTCTTTTTCCCCCTTTTTTATTAGAGGCAGCCCAGAGATAAAACCTTCAAGTTATGAGTACTTATACCCTGCTGAGAAAAGTGAAAGAGTGCTACACTCAGAAGGACTTATCAAGCCCTGAAATTGTGAAGTCAACACTTAAGACATTTTTTTATTATTATTTTCCCCAACACTAGCAGTTTCCCAGCTTGTTCCCAGAGGGAGATAAACAAACAGTATGTACCTGCATTTTAATGGGAATAAACAGGACTGGCTCATTCACTTTTTTTACTACACTGGCTTCATATTTCTAAAACAGAGGGTTACAGTGAAAAGTGCATGTGTCATGGACACTGGAAAGCTACAAGGTAGGTAATATTTTCTGTTATTATGGATGGGGTTTTGGCATAAATGGGATCATAACATTTTGTAAACAGAACTTAACAGCTTAGAATACTCTTTCAGATGGCACTAGGAAATGGGGAAGCCACTAGATGCCTTCTGAGGCTCATGTTAAATGAGAGCCTTTCTCCTATACTTGCAGTGGAACACAAAAATCAAGAACCACTGGCTTTCCTGGAGCAGTGTTCATCCTAGCTTCAATATGGGCTATCTGGCAACACTGCTTAAGGTTGGGGCAGGAATAGCTGAGTTCGTTAGGCAGCCTCAAATCTATTTTTCTAGGATGAATAATTTTATCTGGGCTCCATGGACACCTAAAACATACATTCTCAAACTTTAGACTGCATAAGAATCAGCTGTAGGACTTCTTAAAATGCAAATTCCTACATTCCATGCAAAGTGACTGTGCTGATGGGTTTGGGATGAGAATCAGGAATCTGTGTTTTCTTTATTTATTTATGTTCTAAATGCCTAATTAAATCTTTTTAAAAATTTATTCATTTTTTATATAGCAGGTTCTTATTAGTTATCTATTTTATATATATCAGTGTATATATACATAAAAACCAATCTTCCCAATTCATTCCCCACCATCACCCCCCACCCCCTGCTTTCCCCCTTCGGTGTCCATACATTTGTTCTGTGTCTCTGTTTCTACCTTGCAAACTAGTTCATCTGTACGATTTTTCTAGATTCCACATATATGCATTAATATATGATATTTGTTTTTCTCTTTCTGACTTACTTCACTCTGTATGACAGTCTCTAGGTCTATCCACATCTCTACAAATGACCTATTTCGTTCCTTTTTACGGTTGAGTAATATTCCATTGTAAATATGTACCACATCTTCTTTATCCATTTGTCCATTGAAGGGCATTTAGGTTGCTTCCATGACCTGGATATTGTAAATAGTGCTGCCATGAGAATTAGGGTGCATGTGTCTTTTTGAATTATGGTTTTCTCTGGGGATATGCCCAGTAGTGGGATTGCTGGGTCATATGGTAATTGTACTTTTAGTTTTTTAAGGAACCTCCATACTGTTCTCCATAGTGGCTGTATCAATTTACATTCCCACCAACCATGCAGGAGGGTCCCCTTTTCTCCATACCCTCTCCACCGTTTGTTGTTTGTAGATTTTCTGATGATTCCCACTCTAACCAGTGTGAGGTGATACCTCATTGTAGTTTTTATTTGCATTTCTCTAATAATTAGTGATGTTGAGCATCTTTTCATGTGCCTCGTGGTCATCTGTACATCTTCTTTGGAGAAATGCCGATTTAGGTCTTTCACCCATTTTCTGATTGGATTCTTTGCTTTTTGATATTGAGCTGCATGAGCTGTTTACATATTTTGGAGATTAATCCTTCATCCATTGATTCATTTGCAAATACGTTTTCCCATTATGAGGGCCGTCTTTTCTATAGTTTCCTTTGCTGTGAAAGAGCTTTTAAGTTTCATTAGGTCCCATTTGTTTATCTTTGGTTTTATTTCCATTACTCTAGGAGGTTGGTTAAAAAGGATCTTGCGGGCTTCCCTGGTGGCGCAGTGGTTGAGGGTCTGCCTGCCAATGCAGGGGACACAGTTCATGTCCCGGTCTGGGAGGATCCCACATGTCACAGAGCAGCTGGGTCCGTGAGCCATGGCCGCTGAGCCTGCATATCCGGAGCCTGTGCTCCACAACGAGAGGCCACAGCAGTGAGAGGTCCACGTACTGCAAAAAAAAAAAAAAAAAAAAAAAAAAAGGATCTTGCTGTGATTTATGTCCAAGAGTGTTCTTCCTATGTTTTCCTCTAAGAGTTTTATAGTGCCTGGTCTTACATTTAGGTCTTTAATACATTTTGAGTTTATTTTTGTGTATGGTGTTAGGGAGTATTCTAATTTCATTCTTTTACATGTAGCTTTCCAGTTTTCCCAGCACCACTTATTGAAGAGACTGTCTTTTCTCCATTGTATATTCTTGCCTCTGTCATAGATTAGTTGACCATAGGTACGTGGGTTTACCTCTGGGTTTTCTATCCTGTTCTATTGAGCTATATTTCTGTTTTTGTGCCAGTACCATAGTATCTTGATTACTGTAGCTTTGTAGTATAGTCTGAAGTCAGGGAGTCTGATTCCTCCAGTTCCATTTTTTTCCACTAAAGAGTGCTTTGGCTATTCAGGGTCTTTTGGGTCTCCATACACATTTCAAGATTTTTTGTTCTAGTTCTGTAAAAAGTGTCAGTGGTAATTTGATAGGGATTGCATTAATCTGTAGATTGCTTTGGGTAGTAGAGTCATTTTCACAATCTTGATTCTTCTGGTCCAAGAAAATGGTATATCTCTCCATCTGTTTGTATCATTTTTAATTTCTTCAGCAGTGTCTTATAGTTTTCTGCATACAGGTCTTTTGTCTGCCTAGGTAGGCTTATTCCTAGGTATTTTACTCTTTTTGTTACAATGGTAAATGGGAGTGTTTCCTTAATTTCTCTTTCAGATTTTTCACCGTCAGTGTATAGGAATGCAAGAGATTTCTGTGCATTAATTTTGTATCCTGCAACTTTACCAAATTCATTGATTAGCTCTAATAGTTTTCTGGTGGCATCTTTAGGTTTCTCTAAGTGTAGCATCATGTCATCTGCAAACAGTGGCAAATTTACTTCTTTTCCAATTTGTATTCCTTTTATTTCTTTTTCTTCTCTGATTGCTGTGGCTAGGACTTCCAAAACTATGTTGAATAACAGTGGCGAGAGAGGACATCATTGTCTTGTTCCTGATCTTAGAGGAAACGCTTTCAGTTTTTCACCATCGAGAATGATGTTTGCTGTGGGTTTGTCGTACACGGCCTTTATTATGTTGAGGTAGTTTCCCTCTATGCCCACATTCTGGAGAGTTTTTATCATAAATGGGTGTTGAATTCTGTCAAAAGCTTTTTCTGCATCTATTGAGATGATCATATGGTTTTTATTCTTCAATTTGTTAATATGGTGCATCACATTGATTGATATGCACATATTGAAGAATCCTTGCATCTGTGGGATAAATCACACTTGATCATGGTGTATGATGTTTTTAATGTGCTGTTGGATTCTGTTTGCTAGTATTTTGTTGAGGATTTCTGCATCTATATTCATCAGTGTTATTGGTCTGTATTTTCTTTTTTTGTAGTATCTTTGTCTGGTTTTGGTATCAGGGTGATGGTGGCCTTGTAGAATGAGTGTAGGAGTGTTCCTTCCTCTGCAGTTTTTTTGGAAGAGTTTGAAAAGGACGGGTGTCACTAAATGTTTGATAGAATCCACCTGTGAAGGCATCTGGCCCTGGACTTCTGCTTGTTGGAAGATTTTTAATCACAGTTTCAATTTCAGTGCGTGTGATCAGTCTGTTCATATTTTCTATTTCTTCCTGGCAGTCTTGGAAGGTTATACCTTTCTAAGAATTTATCCACTTCTTCCAGGTTGTCCATTTTACTGGCATAGAGTTGCTTGTAGTAGTTTCTTAGGATGCTTTGTATTTCTGCGGTGTCTGTTGTAACTTCTCCTTTTTCATTTCTAATTTTATTGATTTGAGTCCTCTCCCTCTTTTCTTGATGAGTCTGGCTAAAGGTTTATCAATTTTGTTTATCTCCTCAAAGAACCAGCTTTTAGTTTTATTGATCTTTGCTATTGTTTCTTTGTTTCTATCTCATTTATTTCTGCTCTGATCTTTATGATTTCCTTCTTTCTACTCACTTTGTGTTTTGTTTGTTCTTCTTTCTCTAATTCCTTTAGGTGTAAGGTTATATTGTTTGAGATTTTTCTTGTTTCTTGAGGTAGGATTGTATTGCTATAAACTTCCCTCTTAGAACTGTTTTTGTTGCATCCCAGAGGTTTTGGATCATTGTGTATTCATTGTCATTTCTCTCTAGGTATTTTTTGCTTACCTCTAATTTCTTCAGTGATCTCTTGGTTATTTAGTAACGAACTGTTTAGCCTCCATGTGTTTGTGTTTTTTACATTTTTTTCCCCAGTAATTGATTTCTATTCTCATAGCCTTGTGGTCGGAAAAGATGCTTGATATGGTTTCAATTTTCTTAAATTTACCTAGGCTTAATTTGTGACCCAAGATGTGATATATCCCAGAGAATGTTCCATGTGCACTTGAGAAGAAAGTGTAATCTGCTCTTTTCAGATGGAATGTCCTATAAATATCAAGTAAATCTATCTTGTCTATTGTGTCATTTAAAACTTGTGTTTCCATATCAGTTTTCTGTCTGGATGATCTTTCCTGTGGTGTAACTAAGGTGTTAAACTCCCCCACTATTATTGTGTTACTGTGGATTTCCTCTTTATAGCTGTTAGTATTTGCCTGATGTATTGAGGTGCTCCTATGTTGGGTGCATAAATATTTATAATTGTTATATATTCTACTTGGATTGATCTCTTGATCATTATGTAGTTTCCTTCCTTGTCTCATGTAACATTCTTTATTTTAAAATCTATTTTATCTGATATGAGTGTTGCTACTCCAGCTTTCTTTTGATTTCCATTTGCATGGAATATCTTTTTCCATCCCCTCACTTTCAGTCTGTATATGTTCCTAGGTCTGAAGTGGGTCTCTTGTAGACAGCATATGTATGGCTCCTGTTTTTGTATCCATTCAGTGAGCCTGTGTCTTTTGATTGGAGCATTTAATCCATTCACATTTAAGGTAATTCTCAATATGTATGTTCCTATTACCATTTTCTTAATTGTTTTTGGTTTGTTTTTGTAGGTCCTTCTCCTCTCTTGTGTTTCCCACTTAGAGAAGTTCCGTTAGCATTTGTTGTAGAGCTGGTTTGGTGGTGCTGAATTCTCTTAGCTTTTCTTGTCTGTAAAACTTTTGATATCTCCGTAGAATCTGAATGAGATCCTTGCCAGTAGAGTAATCTTGGCTGTAGGTTCTTACTTTTCATCACTTTAAATATATCTTGCCAGTCCCTTCTGGCTTGGAGAGTTTCTGCCGAGAAATCAGCTGTTAAACTTATGGGAGTTCCCTTGTATGTTATTTGTCATTTTTCCCTTGTTGCTTTTAATAATTTTTCTTTTTCTTTAATTTTTGTCAGTTTGACTACTACGTGCCTTGGCATGTTTCTCCTTGGATTTATCCTGCCTGGGACTCTCTACACTTCCTGTACTGGCATGGCTATTTCTTTTCCCATGTTATGGAAATTTTCGACTATAATCTCTTCAAATATTTTCTCTGGTCCTTTCTCTCTCTCTTCTCCTTCTGGGACCCCTATAATGCATATGTTTGTGTGTTTACTGTTGTCCTGGCGGTCTCTTAGGCTGTCTTCCTTTCTTTTCATTCCTTTTTCTTTATTCTGTTCTGTGGCAGTGAATTCTACCAATCTGTCTGCTAGGTCACTTACCCGTTCTTCTGCCTCAGTTATTCTGCTATTGATTCCTTCTAGTGTATTTTTCATTTCAGTTATTGTATTGTTCATCTGTTTGTTTTTTCTTTAATTCTTCTAGGTGTTTGTTCTTTAATTCTTCTAGGTCTTTGTTAAACATTTCTTGCATCTTCTCGATGTTTGCCTCCATTCTTTTTCCGAGGTCCTGGATCATCTTCACTATTATTATTCTGAACTCTTTTTCTGGAAGGTTGCCTATCTCCACTTCACTTAGTTGTTTTTCTGGGGTTTTATCTTGTTCCTTCATCTGGTACATAGTCCTCTGCCTTTTCATTTTGTCTGTTTTTCTGTGAATGTGGTTTTCATTCCACAGGCTGCAGGACTGTAGTTCTTCTTGTTTCTGCTGTCTGTCCTCTGGTGGATGAGGCTATCTAAGAGGCTTGTGCAAGCTTCCTGATGGGAGGGACTGGTGGTGGGTAGAGCTGGGTGTTGCCTTAGCAGGCAGAGCTCAGTAAAACTTTAATCTGTTTGTCTACTGATGTGTGGGGCTAAGTTCCCTCCCTGTTGGTTTTTTGGCCTGATGCGACCCAGTACTGGAGCCCATGGGCTCCTTGGTGGAGTTAATGGCGGACTCTGGGAGGGCTTAGGGCCAAGGTGTACCTCCCAGAACTTCTGCTGCTAGTGTCTTTGTCCCCACAGTGGGCCACAGCTGTACCTGACCTCTGCAAGAGACCATCCAACACTAGAAGGTAGGTCTGGTTCAGTCTCCTATGGGGTCACTGCTCCTTTCCCCTGGGTCCTGATGTGCACACTACTTTGTGTGTGCCCTCCAATAGTCCAACAGTGGAGTCTCTGTTTCCCCCAGTCCTGTCAAAGTCCTGCAATCAAATGCCTGTAGCCTTGAAAGTCTGATTCTCTGGGAATTCCTCCTCTGTTTGCCAGACCCCCAGGTTGGGAAGCCTGACATGGGGCTCAGAACCTTCACTCCAGTGGGTGAACTTCTGTGATATAAGCATTCTCCAGTTGGTGAATCACCCACCCAGTGGTTATGGAATTTGATTTTATTGTGATTGCACCCCACCTACCATCTCATTGTGGCTTCTCCTTTGTCTTTGGATGTGGAGTATATTTTCTGGTGAGTTCCAGTGTCTTCCTGTCAATGATTGTTCAGCAGTTAGTTGTTATTCCAGTGCTGTTGGAAGGGGTAGTGAGCGCCTGTCCTTCTACTCTGCCATCTTGAACCAATCTCCACAAATCTGCGTTTTAATAAGCCAGCACCCTAGTAGATTCTGATGACATGTTCCAATGGGCACACACTGAGAAACAGTCTATAAACAGGTTTTAGGAAGTCTGTGAATGCCTGATTGAATGAAATAGTTACTGAATAGAATTGTTATGACCTCACATTTTTTGGAATTCCTAAATGGGTCTGCACCGGGGATTCCGCTCAACTTTTGGATCCTAACAAGACTCACCAAGTCCCAGGGGTGATCTGGCAGCTTAGCTTGAGAAATGAAACTCATTCCTCTGTGGTCTGGTTTCTTGGTTTAGCTGCTCTGCTCTGAATTTGGCTTTCTTTGCTGTCTCACTGTCCCAAAATTCCTGCATGATATTTCTGCAGTTAGCCAATGACGTATTTCAGGGCTTATCAGGGGCATCTACGACCACGTTTTCTAAAATATGGAAGTTTTTAGAAAGAATGGTAAATGTTAAAAATGTCCAAAGAACAGCTCTGGATTCTATTCAACCATATCCTGATTGCTTGGTTCTGGAATCAGAGTTAACTCCTCCATCACTTACTTATACATTGTGTACTTGATGTGCGATATCCAGGTACTTAATGGCCACAGGCCTTAGCTTTTTAATCTGTAAAACAGAGTCAAAAATATCTGTTTAAATTTCCAAATTACCATGAAGAAAAATGAGATATCAGACATAAACTTTAAAAAAAACTTTTTAAAATATTCTATTATAGCAAGGTTTGTTTTTTTCTGTAACAAAATCATTAGCATGGCTTCTGTGACTTGATGAGTATTAGCTCCATGAGAACACATGACA